>NC_083595.1:46271079-46277738 GCF_027579695.1 Neoarius graeffei | reverse complement strand
GTAATTATAAGGTATAAGTAGTATAATTCCTTTTCAGTGCTTTATAATGTACTGAATTTATTCACCGCTCATACATCCAGCCTTCATAGAACATTTTAGGGTTTTATTTCGAGCCCTTAATTGTACAACCCCGATTCCAAAAAAGTTGGGACAAAGTACAAATTGTAAATAAAAACGGAATGCAATGATGTGGAAGTTTCAAAATTCCATATTTTATTCAGAATAGAACATAGATGACATATCAAATGTTTAAACTGAGAAAATGTATCATTTAAAGAGAAAAATTAGGTGATTTTAAATTTCATGACAACAACACATCTCAAAAAAGTTGGGACAAGGCCATGTTTACCACTGTGAGACATCCCCTTTTCTCTTTACAACAGTCTGTAAACGTCTGGGGACTGAGGAGACAAGTTGGTCAAGTTTAGGGATAGGAATGTTAACCCATTCTTGTCTAATGTAGGATTCTAGTTGCTCAACTGTCTTAGGTCTTTTTTGTCGTATCTTCCGTTTTATGATGCGCCAAATGTTTTCTATGGGTGAAAGATCTGGACTGCAGGCTGGCCAGTTCAGTACCCGGACCCTTCTTCTACGCAGCCATGATGCTGTAATTGATGCAGTATGTGGTTTGGCATTGTCATGTTGGAAAATGCAAGGTCTTCCCTGAAAGAGACGTTGTCTGGATGGGAGCATATGTTGCTCTAGAACCTGGATATACCTTTCAGCATTGATGGTGTCTTTCCAGATGTGTAAGCTGCCCATGCCACACGCACTAATGCAACCCCATACCATCAGAGATGCAGGCTTCTGAACTGAGCGCTGATAACAACTTGGGTCGTCCTTCTCCTCTTTAGTCCGAATGACACGGCGTCCCTGATTTCCATAAAGAACTTCAAATTTTGATTCGTCTGACCACAGAACAGTTTTCCACTTTGCCACAGTCCATTTTAAATGAGCCTTGGCCCAGAGAAGACGTCTGCGCTTCTGGATCATGTTTAGATACGGCTTCTTCTTTGAACTATAGAGTTTTAGCTGGCAACGGCGGATGGCACAGTGACTTGTGTTCACAGATAATGTTCTCTGGAAATATTCCTGAGCCCATTTTGTGATTTCCAATACAGAAGCATGCCTGTATGTGATGCAGTGCCGTCTAAGGGCCCGAAGATCACGGGCACCCAGTATGGTTTTCCGGCCTTGACCCTTACGCACAGAGATTCTTCCAGATTCTCTGAATCTTTTGATGATATTATGCACTGTAGATGATGATATGTTCAAACTCTTTGCAGTTTTACACTGTCGAACTCCTTTCTGATATTGCTCCACTATTTGTCGGCGCAGAATTAGGGGGATTGGTGATCCTCTTCCCATCTTTACTTCTGAGAGCCGCTGCCACTCCAAGATGCTCTTTTTATACCCAGTCATGTTAATGACCTATTGCCAATTGACCTAATGAGTTGCAATTTGGTCCTCCAGCTGTTCCTTTTTTGTACCTTTAACTTTTCCAGCCTCTTATTGCCCCCGTCCCAACTTTTTTGAGATGTGTTGCTGTCATGAAATTTCAAATGAGCATGAAATTTCAAATTTGGCATGAAATTTCAAAATGTCTCACTTTCGACATTTGATATGTTGTCTATGTTCTATTGTGAATACAATATCAGTTTTTGAGATTTGTAAATTATTGCATTCCGTTTTTATTTACAATTTTTACTTTGTCCCAACTTTTTTGGAATCGGGGTTGTACAATCCATTCTTATAGAACATTTAATATTTAAAAAGCTCGGAGTTTAAGAAAAACGTGAGAACACACACACACACACTTTCATCTTTATACATTGGATAACAAAGCAGTTTATTCTCTTTGATGAGTCGTGATGGGATTTTGGAGGCAAGGTGGTCTTGTGATGGATCTGTTTGAATGGGTCATTAGCAAGAAAGGGAAAGTAATGCTATTCTCTGTCTTTCTCTTCCTGTCACCACACACACACACACAGTATAGATCTGCTTTGGTCAGCAGTATTAGCAGGCTAATCAATGGTCAGTGTAAAGACATGAGGACCATTGTGTAATCACCGGTCGTACAAGATGTCCGTCAAAACGATCGGATCGTGGTCTGGCTGTTGTCATTGGCCTGCACTCAGTGCGTGTTGTGTGTTAAGAAGAAGAAGAAGAAACCTTTATTTGTCACATGCACAGTGAGATTTATCCTCTGCATTTAACCCATCTGAAGCAGTGAACACACACACGCGCGCACACACCCAGAGCAGTGGGCAGCCACACCAGAGCGCCCGGGGAGCAGTCCGGGGTTAGGTACCTTGCTCAGGGGCACTTCAGCCGAAGGCCACCCCATGTAAACCTAACTGCATGTCTTTGGGGGAAACCGGAGCACCCGGAGGAAACCCACGCAGACACGGGGAGAACATGCAAACTCCTCCATGCAGAAAGGCCCTCGCCGGCCATGGGGCTCGAACCCAGAACCTTTTTGCTGTGAGGCGACAGTGCTAACCACTACACCACCGTGCCGCCCTTAAATCCAGGAGATAAGAAATATGTAATGTGTGTGTATAAAATATATAAGCACCCTCAAAAGCTGGTATTGTTGTAATATTCATTGTTATTTCAGCTGAGTAAAAAAAAAATACTTCAATATTTATTCAGTGTTTCTCGAATATTTATTTAGTGTTCCTCTGATCTGATCTGGTTTATGATTAGATTCTGAAAAGGAAGACTTTTGACAACACTTTTCCATTCTTCAAGCAATGAAAGATCAGATCGATACTTGCAGAGAAGTGTGTGTGTGTGTGTGTGTGTGCGCTCTTCTTTTCCTGTTCTGAGGGCACATGGTGGAAGTGTGGTTGAACATGTGAGTGTGTCATCCATTATTTATTCTTGGTGATGACGGAGAGCGACTGGCAGCAGCTGCGCGCGTATCGATTGATCTGGAGATTTCCGTGCCTGCCTCGAGTGATGCTGCTTTGTCTGAGTGTCTCGGTGTGTGTTTAGGTTTCTGCAAGATCCAGTTTACCACAGACATATGGCCTTAAAGGAATACACCACTGTATTACTGTAGCTAATCTCCATCTGTTACATCTGTCGAATATGACGGAGTAGAAACGAGAATATCCACACGGTTCCGACCCGGAAAGCTGATTCGTTGAAATACTTTGGGGGTCTGTGGGGAAAATAGAGGTTTATAGGCAGCCGAGGTATTCTGTCAATAAATATAAACGCAAAGCACGTACTTAAATGCATCAATGAACTCTTTGGTCAGATATATCTTTTTGGGAAATTGCACAGATTTTCAGAGGGAAGCAAATTTCAGGGAATATTGAAAAAAAAATCAGAACTTTTTTTTTTTACTCCAGATGTTATGGTTCAGGGCAGCACGGTGGTGTAGTGGTTAGCGCTGTCGCCTCACAGCAAGAAGGTCCGGGTTCGAGCTCCGTGGCCGGCGAGGGCCTTTCTGTGCGGAGTTTGCATGTTCTCCCCGTGTCCGCGTGGGTTTCCTCCGGGTGCTCCGGTTTCCCCCACAGTCCAAAGACATGCAGGTTAGGTTAACTGGTGACTCTAAATTGACCGTAGGTGTGAATGTGAGTGTGAATGGTTGTCTGTGTCTATGTGTCAGCCCTGTGATGACCTGGCGACTTGTCCAGGGTGTACCCCGCCTTTCGCCCGTAGTCAGCTGGGATAGGCTCCAGCTTGCCTGCGACCCTGTAGAAGGATAAAGCAGCTAGAGATAATGAGATGAGATGTTATGGTTCGGAACTATAACACTGTTGAATTCTTAAATCTGATGATGTGGGTTAATTTTCTACAACAGTACGGCTCTGATAGTAGATTCACAGTAGGGTTTAGGTTTATATTAATGCCTCTAATACATTTAACGGTTATTCCATGCAATCGAGTCGTACATGAGCTGATAGCCGATGAGATGCGTAGCACCGAGTTGTCTATAATCCACGTACAACGAGATTGAGTGCAGGGATGAGAATTTTCTGCGGATCTGCAGAATTCCAAGTTTTTCCCGCTGAAAATGTTATTTTTGTGAAACGTGTAAATCCGTTGAGAAAATTTCAGGGGGTAGGGGTCGGCGCGAGGCGAGGCTTGTGGTGGCGCAAGCAGGCAGGACCGACCGCCCGCCCGCCAGCATCTTTCGGCAACGCTCATCGCAAAATTAGTTGCAGCTGTGATAACGGAAATTGTCATTGCTTTCTTCAATATTTATGCTAACGACAACTCACGACGATTTCCGGCAACGTTTTAGCGCTAGTTTTATCTCACGTCTACAATTCACGGAGAAACAAGCTATACGTACACGGTTTTGATCACTTCTTAAGTTCTAGTTATTTTGGTTAGTTTTCAAAGTTACTTCGCCAATATGGCGAAAGTTTTGGACCGCAAAAATGAGGATCGTGCCAGGGAAATCGATAAATCGAACGGGATAAAGAACTGTTTCCGATGGGCATGGCTCGATAGTAGCGTTACCATGCAGATAGGGACACAAACTGTGACGACGTGCCTGACGGAACATATCCAGAAAGTGGACGTGCCGGGAAAGGTTCTGTGTATTCTGTGCTCAGATATGATCAATTATGGAAACAGAGGAGCTAGAAACATCCAGGAGCACATCAAAACAAAAAAGCACAAAGGTACGTTTTACTTAAAATGTCAAAGATAGAGTCAGGAGGAATCTAATATATCATTACGGTTACTTCCATTATCGCTCACGAGATAGATATATATGTGTGTATATGTCACAGAGTGAGCCGTGACGCTCGCGCGCGCACACCTGCGCATGCACACCTCTCACGCAAGCGCACAGCGCATAGGCAGCAATCTGACGGCAACATTCAAACATCTTGGCTGACCTGTCGCTGTGAGTTGCACTTCATTTCCATTACTGTTTTCTGTATGGGTATTACTGGTTTTCAAGCATTTCATACTCCACCGTTTGCCATAGTTTCTAACGAGAGCAGCATTTGTTGCGAGTGCAGGGAAAGGCCTACCGGCATTCTAGTAACATTGGTTTGGCTCCACTCATATGTAAAACGCATCACACATTTCTAAGCATTTTCATCTCCCATCTGTTAAGCATTGTCTCTGGTCTAGGAAACACACGTACAAACCGGTTATTTCTAACGCCAAGTTTATTTAGTTCTAGCATTTTTATAACACAAAACAGTTTTCAGTAACTCATCACGCGAACTCCACATACTTCCTGTTTGTTGTGAGAAACCGAGGGACTGTACCATTGGCTTGTTATGGAGGGGTTTCGCGGGTGTTTGGTAGAACAGACTATTTTAACGGGGGTGTTTTACTGGTGTTGGGGAAACATGTATTTTACTATGCACTGAAGGGTTTTTGGTTAATGAAAATTATTTTGGATGTTTGTATATTTTGTGTTTGTTTCTTTAAACTTTGTATTTAGGATGTCATTATTTAGTTGATTGATTAATTTTGCAATTTGGGCTCAACTGTGGGCGGGGCTGTGGGTATGTAAGCTCTGTAGTAGGTCCAGAGCCTCAGTTGTGGTTGGAACGTCTTGTTTGAAGGTGCTGTGGTTTGGCTGACTAATAGTTTTGTTCAGGGTCTTTTTGATTTGGTCTGGCAAACTTGAAGCCTCTTTATTTTTGTGTTTTCTTATTTTGTTTGTATAGTTTTCTTTTTGGTAATTTGAACCTTTGGTTGGTGCACTGTAAATATTTACACTATTTTAAGAAAAGTTTTGAAAATAGAAAAAATAAAAAATTATATTTTTGGAGGAAGAAGTTTTCCAGTCGGCTCCACCGCCGTCCATCCTTGCAACAATATGAATGAATGTTTTAAAATTCAATGATAGTTTAAAACGTTTATAAACATATACACACACACACACATATATATATATATATATATATATATATATATATATATATATATATATGTGTGTGTGTGTGTGTATATGTTTATATGTGTATATGTTTATAAACGTTTTAAACCATCATTGAATTTGAAAACATTCATTCATTCATGTATGTATGTATGTATGTGTGGGGAAAGGGGATTGTGAATTAGGCAAATGCCCCCTAGACCGGCCAGGCATCTCATCTCATTCATCTCATTATCTGTAGCCGCTTTATCCTGTTCTACAGGGTCGCAGGCGAGCTGGAGCCTATCCCAGCTGACTACGGGCGAAAGGCGGGGTACACCCTGGACAAGTCACCAGGTCATCACAGGGCTGACACATAGACACAGACAACCATTCACACTCACATTCACACCTACGGTCAATTTAGAGTCACCAGTTAACCTAACCTGCATGTCTTTGGACTGTGGGGGAAACCGGAGCACCCGGAGGAAACCCACGCGGACACGGGGAGAACATGCAAACTCCACACAGAAAGGCCCTCGCCGGCCACGGGGCTCGAACCCAGGACCTTCTTGCTGTGAGGCGACAGCGCTAACCACTACACCACCGTGCCGCCCCTGGCCAGGTATTTCAGTTTTTTAAAATGTCCCATTCTCATCCCTGTGAGTGGAATAACTGTTTTATTCTATCCACATTCACTGGATTTTGAAAAATAGAGCATTTTTATTTTTTGCAAAATCGATAAATAAAAAGTTTATACAAAACATCCAAAAAAAAAATAATTTCCGCTTAGCAGACACATAACAAAGTGCCA
>NC_083595.1:46213579-46266079 GCF_027579695.1 Neoarius graeffei | reverse complement strand
CCATGTTGCATAGCGCATTGAGAAACTGTCATTACTTTTTAAAAATAAATAATTATAACGTTGTCTATAATTCCTTATGAATACATTATAACATAATTATAATTTTTTTTAGTCTCGAATGACATTTTTGTCTCCAAGGACAAGAAATCTTGTTAATTCATGAAGCTTTATAAACATATTTTAAACCTGTTATAAACATAAAATAACTTTGGAGACTTTAAGTTATTATTATGTAGATCATTGCACTCTTTATATCGCGTTATAACTTGTGGTATAGAAAATATATTCGAACCTTGTGTTATAGTGAATGACAAAATTAGTCTTGTAAAAAGAGACTGTTTTTGTTATACCAGTCAAAAGTTTGTATACCCCGGTTATTCATTGGTTTTTGTGTATTTTAACTATTTCCTACATCGTATAACAAAACTATCAAATAACATACAGTACCGTATGTAGTGAAAATTCATTATGTCTGATAATTATAACTATTCTTTTAAGTTCGTTTCTTAAGACACGTATTTTTAAGTATGTTACCTCGTTTGTTGACAGTTTCGGCGAACACTTCCACCTTCTGTTGACTGTTTTGAAGAAGGCGGAAGTGTTCGCCGAAACTGTCAACAAACGAGGTAACATACTTAAAAATACGTGTCTTAAGAAACGAACTTAAAAGAATAGAACATACAGTACCAGTCAAAATTTCAGACACCTTCGAATTCAGTGTTTTTATGAATTAAAAGACACTTCTGCATGTCTTAAAGTAATGATGGATGTCGTTTCTCTTTACTCAGTCGTTCGGTTCTTGATATAATACTGTATGGATTAATACAGTTATGGAATAGGGCTATTTATTTCTTTAGTATGTTTATTATTTACTGTTTACTGTTTGACCTTAAACACTTTAAGAAGGCAAAAAAATCCACTAATTAGCATTTGACGAGGCAGACCTGTTAATTGAAAAGCATTCCAGGTGACTGTGTCATGAAGCCAGTTAAGAGAATGTGAGTCGTGTCTGAAGATGTCATACAAAGCTGAAATACAGCAGTACTAAAGATTAATCATGCGGTTTATTCTCTATTCGTATTCACATAGTTTTCCTGACCGACATGACACTAAAACATCCAGGGTGCAGTCGCCTATTCACAGTCTCATTCCTGACTGTTCTCATTAGTAATTAGTACAGTTCACCTTGAAAGACCGGTATTCTTTTAGGGCAATGTTCTTCTGAATGTTCCAGCAATTATAGTCTTAGGCTCATCATTTGTTCACTGTAAAATCTCACCTTTTGCCCTGAATGCTGTGTCTGGCACGGCTGTGACTCATCTATTACAAGGAACACTTTCTTGTTTCTTTTTTGTCCTGCTTGTTTTAATTGCTCTAATTTTAATCGCCTTCTATGCAAATCATGTGGAGAGTAGGTGTCATACACGGGTATGGATGTTTTACTGTGTGCTGACAGACAGAGGAAGATGTACGGTGCACATCACAGCTGTCGTAAATACCTCTGTCGTAAATATCATTTCACAATTCGGAACACTATTCAGTCATTCCAATTATCATTCAAAACACTATGTTATCATTCCACTTATCATTCTTAACACCTTTCTACCATTCCCAACATTATTCCATACACCTTTCTATCATTCCCAACATTATTCCATACACCTTTCTACCATTCCCAACATCATTCCAAACACCTTTCTACTATTCTCAACATTATTCCATACACCTTTCTACCATTCCCAACATCATTCCATACACCTTTCTACCATTCCCAACATCATTCCAAACACCTTTCTACCATTCCCAACATCATTGCGAACACCTTTCTACCATTCCCAACATTATTCCATACACCTTTCTACCATTCCCAACATCATTCCAAACACCTTTCTACCATTCCCAACAACATTCCAAACACCTTTCTACCATTCCCAACATCGTTCCATACACCTTTCTACCATTCCCAACATCATTCCGAACACCTTTCTACCATTCCCAACATCATTCCGAAAACGTTTCTACCATTCCCAACATCGTTCCATACACCTTTCTAACATTCCCAACATTATTCCAAACACCTTTCTACCATTCCCAACATCATTCCATACACCTTTCTACCATTCCCAACATCATTCCGAACACCTTTCTACCATTCCCAACATCATTCCGAACACCTTTCTACCATTCCCAACATCATTCCGTACACCTTTCTACCATTCCCAACATCATTCCATACACCTTTCTACCATTCCCAACATCATTCCAAACACCTTTCTACCATTCCCAACATCATTCCAAACACCTTTCTACCATTCCCAACATTGTTCCAAACACCTTTCTACCATTCCCAACATCGTTCCGAACACCTTTCTACCATTCCCAACATCGTTCCGAACACCTTTCTACCATTCCCAACATCGTTCCGAACACCTTTCTACCATTCCCAACATCATTCCATACACCTTTCTACCATTCCCAACATCATTCCAAACACCTTTCTACCATTCCCAACATCATTCCAAACACCTTTCTACCATTCCCAACACCATTCCGAACACCTTTCTACCATTCCCAACATCATTCCGAACACCTTTCTACCATTCCCAACATCGTTCCGAACACTTTTCTACCATTCCCAACATCGTTCCGAACACCTTTCTACCATTCCCAACATCGTTCCGAACACCTTTCTACCATTCCCAACATCGTTCCGAACACCTTTCTACCATTCCCAACATCGTTCCGTACACCTTTCTACCATTCCCAACATCGTTCCGTACACCTTCCTACCATTCCCAACATCATTCCGTACACCTTTCTACCATTCCCAACATCATTCCGTACACTTTTCTACCATTCCCAACATCATTCCGAACACCTTTCTACCATTCCCAACATCATTCCAAACACCTTTCTACCATTCCCAATGTCATTCCATTCACCTTTCTACCATTTCCAACGTCGTTCCGAACACCTTTATACCATTCCAAATATAATTCCAAACACATTTCTATTATTCCAGATATTATTCCGAACACCTTTCTACCATTCTGGAAACCTGTCCATCATTCTGGAAACCTGTCCACCTTTCCGAAGACCATTCTACCATTCCACAATTCTGAACACCATTTCAAAGACCATTCCACTACTCCACACACCATTCTGGACACCATAAGAACACTATTCCACTGTTCTGAATACTATTTCACCATTCCAAACATCTTTTCACCATTCAGAACACCATTCCAACTACCATTCCAAGCACTTTTACACCATTTCGAGCACCTTTGCACCATTCTGAACACATGGTTCTGAACACTTGTCCACCATTCCAAACGCCATTCCACCAATCTGAACACCTTTGCACCATTCTGAACACCATTCCATAATTCCGAACATCATTTTACCATTCCGAACACCGCTCCACCATGTGAACACCATTCCAAATACCATTTCGTCCACCATTCCACTTTTCCGAACACCATTTCCCACCATTCCAAACACCATGTTTTTAACCCGTGTGTGTGTACTGGAGTAAATATTTTGCAGGGTTTATTGTGTGTGAGTTACAGTATGAGGGGTGAGTTAAGACGTGTGTGTTTACCCGTGTATAGCAGCTAATGAGTGTGTAATGGAGTAAGTGTTTAATTTGTGTCTAAGTGGAGTGATGTCAGACTGATCGCTGATGTCATTAATATTTCAAGGAGTGTTTCATGAAGAGCAGGCCAGGATCATTGAATACTCCTGAGACTCTACTGATCTCTCTGTAGACTTAACACGTGTGTGTGTGGGGGGGGGAGTTGTGTATTGGACTTTCTTCTGTTTTAGGTTATAATAGTGCATATTCACTCTTGTGCTGTCTTTACAGTTGGTGGTTATTTGGCGCGCCTCCCAAACACTCGCTGTTTTGCGTTCTAGAGCAGCACTGAGGTTCGTTCAGGTCTTTAGTTTGCTATAAATCAAGATCACATCCTGATGCCCTACGTCTGGTCGGAGTCTTATCACATCGCTTCTGTGGAGGACGGCCTCATATGGACAGTTGAAAGTCACACCTGGAAGACGCTCTGGACACTTACAGTAATGCTTTTACGACTGAGGACTACAGTTGACTTGCTAACTTTAGGACTGCAGTTGTCATGAACAGTTTTACACTCAAGTTTCCATCAATGAAGAGTTTATAACATCAACGAAACTGACTTCCTGTTAAAACTATAATGATTTCCCTTATAGTTATAGAATCGAGTTATTTATAATCATGCTATCTGTTATCACGCGAATGAGGATGGGTTCCCATTTGAGTCTGGTTCCTCTCGAGGTTTCTTCCTCATGTTGTCTGAGGGAGTTTTTCCTTGCCACCGTCGCCACAGGCTTGCTCATTGGGGATAGATTAAGGATAAAATTAGCTCATGTTTAAAGTCATTCAAATTCTGTAAAGCCGCTTTGCAACAATGTTTATTGTTAAAAGCGCTATAGAAATAAACTTGACTTGACTTGACTTGGCTATGGGACACACCTGGAATAAACTCCAGAGGAGCTCAGAGCTGGATTCTCTTTATTACACTGGGCAATTTTTATATTTAATCCTAAAAGGAGCTGTTTATAACTGTCCAGAATGTTCTCCTGATGTATTATTTTGTGGTGTTTATTATTTTTTAATCTTTGTTTCTGTACTATATATCTTGTTTTTGTTTATTTGTTATAAGGCTTTGATTTTTCGAAGATTTAAATGAGGCCTGAATTGGAACACAAACAACTCCTGCCCCAGTTTTCAGAAATTCTTTCGATTTTTAATTTACTCGAGTTGTGTTAATAATCTAGAACTGTGTGCTGTGCAGGATGCACTGAAAAGTGATACACTACCGTTCAAAAGTTTGGGGTCACCCAGACAATTTTGTGTTTTCCATGAAAAGTCACACTTTTATTTCCCACCATAAGTTGTAAAATGAATAGAAAATATAGTCAAGACATTTTCCTGGCCATTTTGAGCATTTAATCGACCCCACAAATGTGATGCTCCAGAAACTCAATCTGCTCAAAGGAAGGTCAGTTTTATAGCTTCTCTAAAGAGCTCAACTGTTTTCAGCTGTGCTAACATGATTGTACAAGGGTTTTCTAATCATCCATTAGCCTTCTGAGGCAATGAGCAAACACATTGTACCATTAGAACACTGGAGTGAGAGTTGCTGGAAATGGGCCTCTATACACCTATGGAGATATTGCACCAAAAACCAGACATTTGCAGCTAGAATAGTCATTTACCACATTAGCAATGTATAGAGTGGATTTCTGATTAGTTTAAAGTGATCTTCATTGAAAAGAACAGTGCTTTTCTTTCAAAAATAAGGACATTTCAAAGTGACCCCAAACTTTTGAACGGTAGTGTACGTTAAGAGAAATAAATCAAGTCCACAAGCTTGTGGATTATATCTTTCTACTTTTTTGGTTTTCTTTGTTTGTGCGATTAATGGTCTTCCTATCAATTGTCTCTCGCATGAACGTCACGTTTCTCATTTGCAGTGCACTTTCCCTGAGGTTTTTTTTTTTTTTTTTGGCTCAGACGAATAGCAGAATCCCCACCAGCCTGTGCCTACCCGAGGCCTTTTCTCCTTTTGGCTGTCTTTGCGAGATTAAAGGGAATAATTGCCACCTGATTGACTTTTTAATTTTTCAGAGGGTTTTCATCTCCCAGAGCTTGTGGCTGCCGTAGCGTTTTTGGTAAAACACACTAACGCTAGAAGGTCTGACCTGTTTAAGTGAGCTCTGCCTTTGATCTGGAATGGATTTACATTTGTCAGTGTGCGAGTTAAGGTGTAATTGTCTTGTGCAGATGTTGTAGAGATGTGTGTAACAGAACGAAAGTAGTTCGTGGAAAGAAACTGTGATGACGGCAGTAGATCTGTGACTTCGTCATGCTGGAAAGCAGTGATGTACGTAAATCCCAATAGGAGAACAATAGAGCTGTTAAAAACTGAAAAACATGGAGTTTGAATGTGTTTTCTATAAACGTGTTTTATTCCTTACGTAACACATGAGATACCTATCGTTCGTGAACAAACCCTGAACTATAATCCATTTTAATATGAACTAATATTGGTATTAAGTTATTTTATGATTATTTTTATTAAGAATTACAGATTTAAACAAATTGGTACATGGAAATTTTTCTCAGCATGTTGCATTAAAAAGGACTTCCATATTATATAATGCAGATATATAGAGGATGTTACACGGTTGCATGAAGATATAAAGTTCCACAAAAAAAAAATCATACGCAAGTTAATCAAAAGAATTTTAATTTTGAACCAGTTCGCTATTTTGACAACATGCATCTAGTCAGCAGGAAAACACTTGGAGTGACGCCATTGGAGTGAAATATTGGGAATTATTACACATCCAGGACACTTTTTCCATGGAATAAAAACGTGTTCTATTCCCTTCTAGCGGGTTTCATTCATTTGGGTTGACAGCATGCAATATTGTTCGCATATCGCTTATCCTACGTGTATTACATCACTCTACCCGATGAGCATTGAATATGGTTCAATATTGCATGGTTGTCAAGACAACATCGTCGGAGACGTAAAACTTCCGTACTAGCGAGCAACTGTGACAATTTGTAAACGAACATGGCCGCCAGGATTGCTTCGTTAAATATGGAAGATTTTGAAAGAATTTTGAACGAGAAAGATCCATTGAACACCTGAAAGGAAAGTGTGTGTATAATAAGAAATAATATTGGCTGGCTTTTTTTTCATGGTATATCAGATATATTCCATTCAGCTCCTCGTCTTTGACTCATTCATTCAGTATCATGCGAGCTGAATGGAATATATCTGATATACCATGAAAAAAAGCCAGCCAATATTATCTAAATATGTCACTCAGATCTGTGATGTATTTCATATGAAAAATGCAAGTTTTTCAACACCTTCACATCTTCAAGCCAACGTGTGATTTTCTTTTTATTATATCGACACATTTCCAAACGAAAAGTCCCCAAATTTATCAAAACAGCTCATCGATTTGACATTTCACGAGTAACATATTGAGATTTATGTCACAGTTTTGGTTCTCCATGTCCCGGATGGCGCTCGTATGAAAAACACGAGTGGTGGATTTCCCAGTAAAACACTCGTGTCTATGTAATATAATGATATATTTCGAATGAAAAGTCATTTATAGAAGATGATAAAAATACAACCCCGATTCCAAAAAAGTTGGGACAAAGTACAAATTGTAAATAAAAACGGAATGCAATGATGTGGAAGTTTCATATTTTATTCAGAATAGAACATAGATGACATATCAAATGTTTAAACTGAGAAAATGTATCATTTAAAGAGAAAAATTAGGTGATTTTAAATTTCATGACAACAACACATCTCAAAAACGTTGGGACAAGGCCATGTTTACCACTGTGAGACATCCCCTTTTCTCTTTACAACAGTCTGTAAACGTCTGGGGACTGAGGAGACAAGTTGCTCAAGTTTAGGGATAGGAATGTTAACCCATTCTTGTCTAATGTAGGATTCTAGTTGCTCAACTGTCTTAGGTCTTTTTTGTCGTATCTTCTGTTTTATGATGCGCCAAATGTTTTCTATGGGTGAAAGATCTGGACTGCAGGCTGGCCAGTTCAGTACCCGGACCCTTCTTCTACGCAGCTATGATGCTGTAATTGATGCAGTATGTGGTTTGGCATTGTCATGTTGGAAAATGCAAGGTCTTCCCTGAAAGAGACGTCGTCTGGATGGGAGCATATGTTGCTGTAGAACCTGGATATACCTTTCAGCATTGATGGTGTCTTTCCAGATGTGTAGGCTGCCCATGCCACACACACTAATGCAACCCCATACCATCAGAGATGCGGGCTTCTGAACTGAGCGCTGATAACAACTTGGGTCGTCCTTCTCCTCTTTAGTCCGAATGACACGGCGTCCCTGATTTCCATAAAGAACTTCAAATTTTGATTCGTCTGACCACAGAACAGTTTCCCACTTTGCCACAGTCCATTTTAAATGAGCCTTGGCCCAGAGAAGATGTCTGCGCTTCTGGATCGTGTTAAGATACGGCTTCTTCTTTGAACTATAGAGTTTTAGCTGGCAACGGCGGATGGCACGGTGAATTGTGTTCACAGATAATGTTCTCTGGAAATATCCCTGAGCCCATTTAGTGATTTCCAATACAGAAGCATGCCTGTATGTGATGCAGTGCCGTCTAAGGGCCCGAAGATCACGGGCACCCAGTATGGTTTTCCGGCCTTGACCCTTACGCACAGAGATTCTTCCAGATTCTCTGAATCTTTTGATGATATTATGCACTGTAGATGATGATATGTTCAAACTCTTTGCAATTTTACACTGTTGAACTCCTTTCTGATATTGCTCCACTATTTGTCAGCGCAGAATTAGGGGGATTGGTGATCCTCTTCCCATCTTTACTTCTGAGAGCCGCTGCCACTCCAAGATGCTCTTTTTATACCCAGTCATGTTAATGACCTATTGCCAATTGACCTAATGAGTTGAAATTTGGTCCTCCAGCTGTTCCTTTTTTGTACCTTTAACTTTTCCAGCCTCTTATTGCCCCTGTCCCAACTTTTTTGAGATGTGTTGCTGTCATGAAATTTCAAATGAGCCAATATTTGGCATGAAATTTCAAAATGTCTCACTTTCAACATTCGATATGTTGTCTATGTTCTATCGTGAATACAATATCAGTTTTTGAGATTTGTAAATTATTGCATTCCGTTTTTATTTACAATTTGTACTTTGTCCCAACTTTTTTGGAATCAGGGTTGTACTCATTATTTGATAAAATTTTGATCTGTTTCATTCTTGCCCATTTTTTTTTTCGGTTTGTCATTTTTCACCCTTTTTTTCCCCCCTTGTTCATAACCGTGGTCTCGAAAGCTCCAATGGCCGTCTCACTGAAGAAGACACACACCGCTCAGTCCGGCGGATTCCCTCAAGAACCCACAACACGCGTTCCCCTCCTGCTGAGCCAAATGAAACAACACACTGTAATTTGCATCTGGAGCTTTTTTTCCCCACCTAAATCTCCCGGTCTCGTCTTTTTCATAAGCTACTGTCAGATTTCCCAGTGCGCTGTTGGGTATTTTATTCCGCTTGTCAGTGAGACTAACGAATCTATTGTGGGGCCCGATTATTACCCGGTTTATTTATTTCATGGCCGCTGATCAACAGAGCAATTAAAAACTGTAAATAAGGCATTCAGTGCTCGCTGGTGCCCAGACAAAGCTCTGTCCCAACAGAAATGTTTGTTTGAAGGGAGATGAGGACAAGCGTCACACAGTCTCTCTGGCTCTCCACCATTTTCTCTCTGTCTCTCTCTTTTGTTAATTATACTCGTTGCTCAGCTCCCTCCTCCATCAGCATTATCACACTGTTGCATGCGTGCAACACTAGATGAAGTTGTTTACTTTTGTGTTCGACCTGGAATTACGATGCTCCGCTTTGTTTCTCCGAGTGTCAGATAATGTGTTTGCGCCAGCTACATGTGTTTAAGGGACTGAACTGAACTCGATGCCAGATCGAACGCCTGCTGGTGTCTTGAGACGGAGAGACAGATGCAGATAAATAACAAACTTTTTTGTAAAACAAACTTATTGTGGCGGCACGGTGGTGTAGTGGTTAGCGCTGTCGCCTCACAGCAAGAAGGTCCGGGTTCGAGCCCCGTGGCCGGCGAGGGCCTTTCTGTGTGGAGTTTGCATGTTCTCCCCGTGTCCGTGTGGGTTTCCTCCGGGTGCTCCGGTTTCCCCCACAGTCCAAAGACATGCAGGTTAGGTTAACTGGTGACTCTAAATTGAGCGTAGGTGTGAATGTGAGTGTGAATGGTTGTCTGTGTCTATGTGTCAGCCCTGTGATGACCTGGCGACTTGTCCAGGGTGTACCCCGCCTTTCGCCCGTAGTCAGCTGGGATAGGCTCCAGCTTGCCTGCGACCCTGTAGAAGGATAAAGCGGCTAGAGATAATGAGATGAGATGAAACTTATTGTCGGACTCTGTGGCTCACTGTGATGTACTCAGGGCTTTACAATGGCACTTTATACAAAATATAGTTACCAAAAGCTGAATAACAATACTAAAGGCCTTGGCATTAACTTTTTAATCCACATCTAGTCGGACAAGCAGCAGAATTTCTCACTCGTCCTGACCATTACCTTTTTATTTCTCTGCATTTACTAACTCAGTGAAAGGAAAGTGATCAACAGAGTTGATCAAAAAGCAGGTATAAGTTATGATCATCATTATGCTTTCAATGATTTATAATATTTCAATAATATTGGAGGAATTTCACAAAACTTTGCAGGATTCTTTGTTATGTCGGTAATACGCATATTGGAATTTCATTCAATTCAGTCACACTTTACCAGAGTTACGCCCTTGATTATTAACAAACTTGTACTTTGGCAATTTCATCAAGGTGTTCAGTTCAGTTAGTCAGGTTCAATGCCCGAACTGATGATCACATCATCAGTTTTTCTTTGGCTAATCAGACACAAGGTACCCCACCACTCTTGCCAGAGCGGTTGGGGGTTAGGTGCCTTGCTCAAGGGCACTTAAGTCAATCCTGCTAGTCTGGGGAATCGAACCAGCAACCTTTTGGTCCCAAAGCTGTTTCTCTAACCATTAGGCCATGACTTCCCCCTCATCAAGATGTGCTTGCCTTCTGACATCAACTTCCCTCACAATTTTTATCTCCCGCTGGCCGAAAGGCCCGAAGGGGGATTATGTCGTGGCGATGTCCATTCGTCCATCAATCCATCCTGGGAAGGGTGCTCACTAGAGGTCTGCACAGGACAGAATTTTCAGTCCCGCTCCCACAAATAATTATGATTTTCAGTCCCGTTCCCGCCCGCGCCTGCCATATTTTGTCCCGCTCCCGCCCGCAAATCCCGCATGATGCAGACGTTCGCGTTATTTCTCACGAAAGTTCTTGTCATTGGCTTGGGTAATTAAACATGCTGAGCTTAATGTACATGTAAATGTACCTCTTTTTAAAGCAGCACTTACTTCTGAAGCACTGTGAGCTTCACTAGAGGAGCTCTGCTCTTCTGCCATGATCGGAGATCTCAAACACGGAAGAGCAGAAAGGAATCGGAAACGCACACGAGATTAGACCACATCCGCAAATTTAGGCATCTTAAAATGTTTTTATTAATGCCAAATAAAATATCCAGCACAAATTATATATGATAGACATAAATTAATAATTTATTAATTTTATTTTAAACACATTTTTAGTTAGCGGGACTGCAGCTTATCACCTCTCCCACCCGCTCCCGCACTGTGCACTCCCCCTCCCGCCCGCGCCCACAATGAGCTTTCAAAATTTGTCCCTCGCCGCACTGCTTTGCGTCGGGTCCCGCGGGACTCCCGCGGGAGTGCAGGGCTCTAGTGCTCACCTTCTGAAATCAACTCCTCTCACAGTTTTTGGAGGAATTTCACCAAACTTGGCAGGATTCTTTGTTATATGTTGGTAATATGCATATTGTAATTTCGTTAAATTGGGTCACATTTTACCAGAGTTACAGCCCTTGATTCACAAAATTATACTTTGACAATTTCATGAGGGTGCGTTTTCCTTCTGAAATCAACTCCTCTCACAATTTGTGGAGGAATTTCACCAAACTTGGCAAAAGGCTTTGTAATATGACAGTTATACGCAGATTGAAATTTCGTTTAATTTGGGCAAATGTTACCAGAGTTATGCCCTTGATTATTAACAAACTTGTACTTTGGCAATTTCATCAAGGTGTGCTTGCTTTCTGAAATCAACTTCCCTCACAATGTTTTAGGGGGATCATGTCATGGTGACGTCCATCCATCTGTCCATCCCAGGAAGGGTGCTCACCTTTTGAAATCACCTCCTCTCACTATTTTTGGAGGAGTTTCACCAAACTTGGCAGGATTCTTTGTTATATGTCGGTAATACACATATTGCGATTTCGTTCACTTCAGTCGCACTTGACCAGAGTTATGGCCTAATCGCCAGCGGGGGATATGGTGCTCTCAGAGCACTCTTGTTGGAACTTTATTGATCTAACTCATGAATAATTCCTAAAAAAATAAGGTAATTTTTCAGCAAATACGCAACTCGACGCGGATTTGACTCGTCTGGACCAAACATTTGGTTGTCTTACAGGCTGGGCTTATTTCCGTGTCCCACTGCTTACTTAATGCATGTACACTGTAGTAAAAGTGTCATAGCTCTCATACATCTTGCCATTCAAACACCTTAAGACCATTTGTTCCCTTCTAAACATGTTCTCTGACTTCAGTGAGATTCCCTTTTCACAGTTTAATCAGTGCTTCTTGGACATATTGACTAAAAGAATGACATGGTGACCATGAAACAGTAGTGAAGTTATGACAAGATAGACCAACCTTAGTTGTGAAACGAGGTTAGTTTTAATAACGATTGCTTCTTGTTTATTGCTGTGCAGGCTGAATGGTTGAATCACATGAATCCAGTCCTGTGTTTAAGTCTTCCAGGGACACGACACCATGCCTGACCTTGTTTCCTGAACCAAAGCTACAAATAAAGCATATATATACAGGTAGTCGTCGACTTACGACTGCGTTTGGTTACGACTGACCGGTCGTAAACCGATCTGGTCGTAAGTCGGCCTATGTTAAATTAACGTAAGTATATTGTGATGTGTAATGATATTGTAATCATCTTAAAGTCTTGTTTTATCAACATTTTCTTATTTCATTACCTTGGCTCATTATTTGGTTGAAGTCAAACACTGCATACTACACCGCGTACAGTACAATTCGTTTAATATGTGCAAAACAAAAAAATACGAAATACAGGTGTGAAAAATAGAAAACATTTTAGTTTGAAACGTACCAAAATACAAATGTAAAACATTGCAAACTACAAAACTTAGTGACCGCTGGCATCACTGGTGCTTGGCTGTGGGTCGTCTACGTTAGAGGTCTGCGCGGGTCGGATTTTTCAGTCCTGCTCCCGTCCGCGCCCGCATTGTGCAGTCCCACTCCCGCCCGCGCCCGCAAAGAATTATGATTTTCAGTCCCGCTCCCGCCCGCGCCCACAAAAAAATTATGATTTTCAGTCCCGCTCCCGCCCGCGCCTGCCATATTTTGTCCCGCTCCCGCCCGCAAATCCCTCATGATGCAGACGTTCGCGTTATTTCTCAGGAAAGTTTTTGTCTTGACACAGCGTGATGGTGCCCCGCCCCCTACTTTGAGTGGATTTCAGCATAAATATCTACAGCTCATGTTGTTATTATTTACCTTGTTTCGGAATTCAGCATATACTGTCTCTAATAACAATAATAATAATTAGTGCTGTCAAGCAATTAAAATATTTAATCGCGAATCACACATTTTTATCATATGAGAAACCATTGTAATTCTCTGATCGACATAAAGTGAATAGTGTTTTGTTTTGATTGCAAAGCAGAGCTAGTAAGAAAAGTGAAGTGATTTACTGCTTGAGTTAGTCTACAACTTTAGTCAGAGAGACATGTTACACAGTGACGGTAGGCTTGACTCAATGCTATCCCAGAAATCCTTCCTGTAATATGCAAATTTGGCCGCCTCTGATTGGACAGCCAAATTTGCATATTACAGGAAGGATTTCTGGGATAGCATTGAGTCAAGCCTACCGTCACTATGTAACCTGTCTCTCTGACTAAAGTTGTAGACTAACGCAACAAGTAAATCACTTCACTCATGATTCTCTTGCTAACTGGGTGTGAACTGCGAGTCATTAGAGTGATCAAAGGATTTCCTGTTAGTGTGCTCAATGGCAAATTTAAGATGCTATTTCTCTGGTAATCTGATTCTCTCTGCAAATTTAGGTATCTTAAAATGTTTTTATTAATGCCAAATAAAATATCCAGCACAAATTATATATGATAGACATAAATTAATAATTTATACATTTTATTTCAAACACATTTTTAGTTAGCGGGACTGCAGCTTATCACCGCTCCCGCCCGCGCCGCATATGTGCACTCCCGCTCCCACCCGCGCACGCATATGTGCACTTCCGGTCCCGCCCGCACCCGCAATAAGCTTTCAAAATTTGTCCCGCACCACACTGCTTTGTGGCGGGTCCCGCGGGACTCCCGCGGGAGTTCAGGGCTCTAGTCTACGTCATCATCAGCTGCTGCAGTGCTCGGGCTGGCGGGAGGATTTGCTCGTTTCATAAACCAGGAGCTGGGGCGGAAACTGTCGTACGCTCAGCTGGGAAACACTTGCCAGTCATAACCAGACGGTCGTAAAGTCGATCGGTCGTAAGTCAACGACTACCTGTATATATTTTTTTGTCGCTGTTGTTTGAAACACGTGTGTACACAAAGCACACATGACCCCCAAAGGCGATCTTTCTTTGCTAGTGATGAGACTTTGTCTTCTACATACAGTGCATCATGCCTTTATTCGAGCTTTAGTTCAAGCCTTAATTGCCTCAGCACTTCCAGCTCCTCTTGATCGTGGCAACTTTTCAGATTTGTTGGTTTACAGGAAAAGAAATGTTGCCTTTTCTGTCCAAATGAATCTTCAGGTTCTGTTCCAATCGTCCTCATTAGCGCTCTGATGTACACCGTGTGGAACACGGGACTCGAACGGGGTTTGTGTGTCAAACAAAAGCAGGTGAAAGGAGACATGGAAGCTGGGATGTTTTTAAGTTTTACCCGAAAGCTCATGGGGCTTAATCAGTAACTAAATCGTGGCGTAGAGGAAAGTGTGTGCACGTAGAGAGGAGGTCGGGAACGCCTGTGTGCATTTGGAGAGGCAGGTTGATGTATGTGTGCGTGTTTGTACAGACAAGTTGGATTTAGTGCGTCTGCTGTTCGTTTGCCGCCAGGCTCCGCAGGCGCCGCTGGAGGCTATATGCCTTAGCAAGATCCTGTTGACAGTAAGCATAGGAAGCAGGCAGCATTAACATATGAACGCCTCAGGACTTTAACGGAAGTGCCTCATTCCCAGCTTCTCTGCTTTCCTCCCACTGTGTCTCTTCTTCCCTGTCCCCATCTCTCGTTCTCTGCAACCCACTTCTTCTTCTTCTTCTTCTGCTCCACTTTGTTTCGGCTGCAGATTAGTGAATCTTAAATCCCAGGCTTTGCCCATGGGCCTCCTCCACCTCAATGTTCCTGAGTAAGTCAGATCTGTGAAAACAAGCAGTAAAACTTTAGGACGATAACTTTCAAATGTGTAGTATGTTGACTGCTGATTATATACATCAGCACGCTCCAAAAATAAGGTACGTTATTCTATCCACATTCACTGGATATGAGCAATCGCACGCTCTGATTGGCTACTCAGCTAGTAGGATATCAGCTCATATACCTTGAGTAGAGAAAAACAAAATGGCGGTTTTGTTATGAAGTATTTAAAAGAAACAGAAATAGCTAAAAGAATATAGTTTTTTTTTTCTCCCCCTAATTTCTCCTGTTCCACACTCCAGCCCAGTCGGTGGCAGTAATGCACCTTTAAGTTGGTTTGCCAATCACCAAAAAAACCCTAAAGAAGAAGGAGGACAAAATAATAGCGGATAGCTTTGCTGAAGCAACCGAGGACGAAATACAAACGCGACTCAAAAACAAAAGCCCAAAAAAATACCCCCCCCAAAAAAGCAACAAAATATGGAATAAACGTATTTGATGGTAAAGACGTATCTTTTTTTATTTTTCAAGAATCGTTATTATCGCGTTTTTCATAAATTGCTTCTGTCATTTTGCTGGTTTGTTTACATTCTAAGCGGAAATTATTTTGTCGGATGTTTTGTATAAAGTTTTTATTTATCGAATTTGCAAAAGATAAAAATAAAATTGATCTGTTTCTCAAAACCCAGTGAATGTGGATAGAATAAGACAGTTATTCCACTCAATCTTGTCGTACATGGCTTATAGCCAACTCGGTGCTACAGTACGCGCCTCGTCAGCTATCAGCTCATGTACGACTCGATTTCATGGAATAACTGTTAATTATTGTACCTTTAGGGGTACTGCAGATTGTCACCGGAGCAGTGCCCTCGAAAGTACTTATTTGTCATCTCATCTCATTATCTGTAGCCGCTTTATCCTGTTCTACAGGGTCGCAGGCAAGCTGGAGCCTGTCCCAGCTGACTACGGGCGAAAGGCGGGGTACACCCTGGACAAGTCGCCAGGTCATCACAGGGCTGACACATAGACACAGACAACCATTCACACTCACATTCACACCTACAGTCAATTTAGAGTCACCAGTTAACCTAACCTGCATGTCTTTGGACTGTGGGGGAAACCGGAGCACCCGGAGGAAACCCATGCGGACACGGGGAGAACATGCAAACTCCGCACAGAAAGGCCCTCGCCGGCCACGGGGCTCGAACCCGGACCTTCTTGCTGTGAGGCGACAGCGCTAACCACTACACCACCGTGCCGCCGTACTTATTTGTATCCTTTATATACTGCTAGGGAACATGTATGTACCTTTTTGGCCCTAAAAAGGTACACATAGTTCCCTTGAGGTCCAATAATGAGCCCTAGGGGGTACAGTCGTGTAGATTGTACCTTGGGGGACAGAAATGGACTTCTACTGTATCCCTATTTCTGACAGTGAACTTTTAGGACAACTTGCTTGTGAGGTGAATATAAAGAAAATATAACTAAATGCAATTTATCTCGTATTGATCACAAATATTATATTTGTGCGATGAGCCACTGGTAAGATTCGTTTTCTTTTATAGCGCTTTTAAACTTGATTAGAGAATCGAGATGTCTCCGTTCTGTTCCATATATGAGTCACCAAATCGGTAAATGATCTGTTTTTGCTGTTCGTTGTCGGTTGTGCTAGTCTGAGGTCACCTCCCTCTTAAATTACTGTATAACACCTTTGTTGTATTTGAAAGAGATCCTCGATGTAGTTCGGACCACAGGTATAGATTCAAGCTTGATAAACCAAGGACAAGGAATGGCATGACCATCGGTGTTCAAATGTCTGTAGATTGGCCATGTCGAAAGCATCTTTATATGAACGGTCAGAAGGCAGGTTGAAGACAGATCTGAGACCAAAGCAATTGGATTTTTCAAGTTTGTCATGGAGGCCATGAGTAATACCCAGTAGTAACGGACTACGGTATTCGAAACGCGGCAAGATGAACGTCGTATATAGCTTCACAGGTGGTTAGGTGCCTTGCTCAAGGGCACTTCAGCCATTCCTGCTGGTGCAGGGACTCGAACTAGCAAGCTTTTGATCACAAAGCTGCTTTTCTAACTATTAGGCCATGGCTTCCACATGCCAACCCTTGAGGTGGGTGTGCTTCAAGAGAAGACGACCACATCGGATAACACTCCTGTCAGCAAAAACAGGATGGTGACGCAACTGTGGGCACGGGCTCACCCAAACTGGCCAGGTGGAGATTGGGGAAAGACCAGGTGATTTTTTTTTTTTCCCAATCTTCAATATTCTTCTTTTATCAGATTAAGGACCATTTATTTCACCATGGAACCTAAAGCTGAAACCTGGCCTGGCTGGCTGGTTGGTTGGTTGGTTGGTTGGTTGGTTGGTTGGTTGGTTGGTTGGCTGGTTGGTTGGTTGGCCGTTTATTTATTCATTTAATTATTTATTTCAATCTACAGCCTAAAACCCATTACTACCAAGTTAGAAAGAGGACACCAGTGTTGTAGTCGAGTCGCTAAACCTTGAGTCCGAGTCCAGTCTCGAGTCTCCAGGAGTCAAGTCCAAGTCATGAAAGAAAATTTTGAGTCGAGTCCGCTATTGATCCGAGTCGAGTCCGAGAACAAGACTCCATCCGCACCATTTGACGGTGGCTGTTGCTGCCTTTATGTGAAAGCGTCTCTGCTACTGTGTTGGACTAACATTACTGCCCGACTGCCCTATTTTAGTTAACAGGCTACAGATAAAAAGCTTGTTCATCACTCAGCAAGCCCCGCCCACTATCAACAGGGCAAATAACATGAGAGGGTTAACACTAGCTAGTTCATCTCTCAGCAAGCCCTGCCCATTATCAACACAGCAATGAACATAGCGTGTCACTTCCTTCTCTGGGTGGAGTCTGACCAAACGACGGTTGAAGTTCGAGGTTGTCCCCGTCGTCTCCTCGATAGTTCTACATATCGAACACATAGCAGTGCATTTTTTTCCCACTGCACGAGAAGTCTGTAGAAGCAAAGCGGACAATCCTAGGGGCGTCTCTCCAGGCATTTTAGCGCCATTAGCGTTAGAGTGTTCCTGTATAAAAATGAATGTAGATATAAATATTTTATGCCAAATTACTATGGCATGGTATAAAAAATAAAGAAAAAATCCGAGTCCTCGTCTCCAATTTACAAGTCCAAATGTAGTTAATGCATGAGTCTGAGTCAAGTCACGAGTCCTTAAAATTAGGGCACGAGTCGGACTCGAGTACTACACGCCTGGAGGACACACAGTGGGCCTGAGATCTACATCTGGTCCAGAGTGTGTCATCATATCTGACATTCGTGTGTGTGTGTGTGTTACGTTACAGCATCTGTTATCCACTTCAGTCCCATCGATCTGAGATTTGAGCAAAAACAGTCTCTTTTTTTCCACTGTCCTGTGATGTTAGCTGTGATTGAAGGTAAGTAGGTAGCAGAGGGACTTGGTGCTTTTTAGAGCATTAAATCTGAACCAGTGCAGATTCCTGTACCTGTCGTTCTCTGCTGTCAGTGAATGTCAGAGAGAGAGAGACGGGTACCAGGGGCCAACAGAGCTACACGAACAAGCCATTTATAGCTGTACAGTGTTGTGAACAAGACTGAAACACAGGGTGGGTGTGTGTGTGTGTGTGTGTGTGTGTGTGTGTGTGTGTGTGTGTGTGTGTGTGTGTGTCCAGCTTCACATCCATGCGGGATGGGTTGTACTACAGGAGACCTGATGAAGATGAAACATTATGATGTTGGCTTTGACAAGTGTGGGTGTGTGTTAGTTGAAGCAGAAGAGATGAGGAAAAGAGGACAGCCAGTGGCCTCAGGAGAGGGCCAGCGGGCAGGAGAGCCTACACACACACACACACACACACACACACACACACACACACACACACACACACACACACACAATCCTGACTACTGCATATTGATCCAGTCCACTCAAAAAGCCTCTGTGTACAACATCCTTTTTTTTTTTCCCCCTCGGATGTGTCTCAATGTGTGGGTGGAAGCTTGTCACATGTCTAAATCATTTGCACCAGATAGTTATTAGATCAGACACGAGTGCTCCTCGAACATGCCTGCTCTGCTTTCTGTTACATTTCTGAGACTCAGCGTCACTACTCTGACATATTTATTCAATCCTAATTCTCCTTTAAATCATTACCCACCCAATATACACTGTTCTCTCAACGAATCCACCTCGGCTAGCTGCTGGTCTTATCAGAACCTTGCTCAAACCGTTAACGCTAACGTGTTCTCTGACGTATTCTTGGAAACAGAAGTCACCTGCTCCATTTGGCACGTGAAAGCAAAAAAAAATAAATAAATAAATGAAGGCCCATGAATCATTTGTGTCTCCGAACGGCAAAAAGGTATCCTGCTCAGCAGGATATGAGTGCTCGCGAAGGAGTTGGCTAGTTTAATACCAAACAATAGCCTCCATGTTTTACCAGCATTGGAAACTTTGTTAGACACCGTGTCAACACAAGATGAGAATGATTCATGGATTTGTTTTACACAGTGTTCTGAAACCATGACGTCCAAATCAAATGTTGATGTACTTCAGGGAGACTGCAGGCCAGCTTTTTGTTTGTATTAATGACGTAGCAAACGTTGGAAAATATTTACATTGCTATGAATTATTTGTGGAAATCCACCATGCAGGAACAGTGTCCTTAGAAACAAACACTACGTTCAGACTAGCCTGGGAAATCCCATGCTGCTTTGCACAATCGTTCCGATCTGAAAAGACAGCATGGAAACTATGGTCTAAAGGCTCGCCTGAGTTAGGGAGCCAATCAGAGAGTGGGGAGGGGTGGAAAGACGGTGACATGTACTACTTGACAAACGGAAGCTTGTAGTTTATTTGGGACTGTTTACGGATCACATTTAACATGGCGGTGAGCGATACGAACCAAACTTTCGATCAAGCTTTAGACACTGTTCTGAATAGTTTAGAACGAGAGTTTGTTTTAAAAAAAGAACAGCGTTTGGCGTTTCAGTCTTTCTTCGCCTCTTCTTCGCTCTAACTACGTCACCGGGTACAACTGCCATGATTGGCCATGGGCTACGTATACGCCAAATGATAGACATTCGCAACGTCCAATAAACGGCCGTTGACAATCGTAAACCACACCTCCCCTACGAGAAATTCAGTAGGCGGATTCCAGACCATATTTCACTTGTGATACGGTCTGGTGTTAACCAGACTACGTTCAGACTGCAACCTGAAACAACCCATATCCGATTTGTTGTGAAATCCGATTTTTTTGTTAGACCGTTCACATTACCAATTATATGAGACTTGTATGCGATCTCCAATATGAACGGAAAACGACCCAAAAGTGTCCCGCATGCGCAAATTGACACGTAATAAGCACATCTACGTAATACGTAACCAAAAAAAAAGCGCACTCTTCAAGTTTGCAAGTAAAGCATGGAGATGAGGCGAGACCTGGCGATGTGGTTTTTGTGGCGGCGGCGGAACTCAAACAATAATCTGATTAATGTGGGCAGCAGACTAATGAGACCGAAGGTGTCAAATTACTGGAAATTTCCAGAACAATCTTATCTTGTAATACAGGATGGTTTAAGTTATAAATCAGTTATAGAAACTGTTTTATGTAATCAGGCTAACAGATCAACATCCAGGTCCCGACCAAATCCACCATTAGCTTGATCAATTCTATAAAAGTCTATTTAAATTCTGAAAACTGTACAAATGTTGTTGTTTTCCACCAAAGAGGCGGGATTAGCCAACGCAGAATAGTGACGTTTGTCTCTTGTTGATGACGTGTAGGTCGCATGAATGCGACCTGTCCGGTCAGACTGCAGTCGCATGTGAAAATAACGGATATGCATCGGAATTAGGACCACATATCCAAGCGGCCTGGGTCGCATGTGAAAAAAATCGGATCTGTGTCATTCAGATTGTCAATAACAAATCGGATACAGGTCGCATATGGGAAAAAAAAATCGGATATGGGTCGTTTCAGGGTGCAGTCTGAACATAGTCAAAGTCGATCTATCAGACGTATTATTGCATATAAACCATACCTTCTATAAAGGACACGGTTTCCTTCTTTCATCCAACTCCGAGGTGCATTTATGGAAAAATTTCTCTTTCTGCCTCGATGGATTTGCGTATAAACATAAAGATCTATTTTATTGCAACAGGTACACCCGCCGGCCACTTTATTCGGAACACCCATAGAAAACGCCTATTGTTTGATGCAGTTCTCTAATCAGCCGATCCCTCGATGCATCAAATCATGCAGATACAAATCAAGAGCTTCAGTTAATGTTCACAATGTTCAAACATCAGAACGGGAAAAATTGTGATCTCAAATTGTGACTTTCTTTCACTGTGGCATGGGTGTTGGTTTGAGCCAGATGAGTATGGGGTTTGAGTATTTCAGAAACTGCTCCTGATCTCCTGGGGTTTTCACGCACAGCAGTCTCTAGAGTTCACACAGACAGAATGGTGCGATAAACAAAAAACATTGAGTCAAGCGAGGGACAGTTCTGCGGCTGGAAACAAACCCAGATCGGTTCGAGCATTTTTGCCAGGAAGGATATAGTAACTCATAGCAACTCTTTACAACCGTGGTGAGCAGAAAAGCATCTCAGCATACAACAGAAAACAGAAGAACACATCGGGTTCCACTCCTGCAGCCTACAGGAATCTTAGAATCCAGAACAAGTTCCAGTGAGTGTATATTGGAGATGTTCAGTGATGAAATTGACACTTTTTTTTAAGATGCATTGTGACTCTCGTAGGTTCCAGCTACGACTATAAACAGGAAAGCCATTGTCTTGTCCAAGACCAGGACTAGCTGAGATTGAGTCGAGACCAAGTCTTAAAGCTAGACAGCCTTTCGATTTCGTAAAATCGGTGAAATTTAGTTCCCTCTGAAAGTTGATTGTTGTGATAGATGTTTATTTCTGTAATATCTCACAAAATATCAGGCCATTCTGTTCTGTCGCTGGGAAGTTATTTAATTTGAAGGGATTAAAGCAAATAATGTGCATGAAATCGCTTGCTTCGTGCAGTCAAGCAGATAGAGGAAGTCCGTGTGTGTGTGTGCGCATGCGCTGGTTTACCTTTGAGCGTGCACTGACAGTTCCATCATTCTGTCGCTAAACGAACAGCTAATCACACCGAGGTGCTCGCTGAGCGCCGATATTTATTAGTTTGGTCCTGCGTTTTCTTTCCTTCGTATATAACATAACGTCTTTTCTTCTCGCTTTCCATTACTGTAGTCGGTCTTTCACGTTTCATTCGCACACTCACGTCCTCCATTTTTCTCTGCTGTTTCAGATTTGTATCCCACAATGCCTTGAGCGAACGGGGAAAGCCCACCACGTGATGCATGATGTAGTATCTTGAATTGGGTCATGGTGAAGCAGGAAAAAATAGCAGAGAATTCAGAGCCACGTGGAGATAAATTCATTAATTGTTCAAGTGTTCTATTTAAAAAACAAACAAACTAATAACATTGGAAGTCTGTGATTTGAATTCATAGCTTTCGGTCCACTAAACAAAAATAACTGGGTGTCGGGGAAAATTCTTTTTATGACCTACACTTGATGAAAAATCTGAAAAGCAATACAGCTTTAAGTAATTGAGGCAAAATCAAGGTCAAGTCCAGTGGCGGTAAAAACATAACGTCTCTGAAGCATGACGCAACCACAAGTCTAGTGCCTCTGCTGGCTGGCTGCAGTACTGCAGTATAACGTGTAGCTCCGCCCATAGATGTGCTTCAGTGACACAAAAGCCTATTTTCCATGTCATTTTCTTTTTTTTTTTTTGTATGTTTTCCCATCTATGGTGTCGAAATCAAAAGTTACTTTTCCCTATGCTGATATCTGTACATTGTTTATTTTCCCCCAGAAATTAGGTTTTTTAAATATCATTCTACTCTATCATGAGAAGGTGAAGATACACTTGGGATTGAAGTGATTGACAGCCTTAGTGATACGCTGGGCCTTCGTATTAGGAGAAGGAGTGGGACGAATAAATGAGTAGCTGTGCCTGAATTTGACTCTCATTTCTACCCATTTCTCATTTCTGGCCAGATTTGACAACACAGCAAAGGAATTATAAAAGGCTTCATTTCTATACAGCAGAACTGCATGGAGCCACACCATCCATGACCTTTACAGGCATTGGTCAGGTTCAAATAAAAGCAAGCCCAAAAACCATTAAAACCTTTTTGAGGCCAGGCCTTTATTTTAACTAGTTGGTTTCATTCATGCATTGCACCAATGGTTAGATTGTTTTCTCGAAGAAGGAATTGCTAGTTGTCAAACTTTATGCATGCGAAAAGAAATAAAAAGAAAATAAACATTATTTTTACAAACTCTTGGTCAAGAGCAAGACCATATTTAGCAAAACCAAGACAAGTTCAAGTGCTAAGAATTCAGAGACAAGTACAACTCAGTACAGAAAATGTCCAAGACTGGATTCCAGTCCAACAGTCCTAGTTCCAGTACTATCTACAATACCAGTACTTATTCATAGTTTTTTTTTTCTGTATTTTGAATTTTCTGCATTGTGTAGAGCATTACTGAAGGCATCAAAACTATATAATAACATCTGGAACATCTCATCTCATTATCTCGAGCCGCTTTATCCTGTCCTACAGGGTCGCAGGCAAGCTGGAGCCTATCCCAGCTGACTACGGGCGAAAGGCGGGGTACACCCTGGACAAGTCGCCAGGTCATCACAGGGCTGACACATAGACACAGACAACCATTCACACCTACGGTCAATTTAGAGTCACCAGTTAACCTAACCTGCATGTCTTTGGACTGTGGGGGAAACCGGAGCACCCGGAGGAAACCCACGCGGACACGGGGAGAACATGCAAACTCCACACAGAAAGGCCCTCGCCGGCCACAGGGCTCGAACCCAGACCTTCTTGCTGTGAGGCGACAGCGCTAACCACTACACCACCGTGCCGCCCCCATCTGGAACATATATGGAATTAAATAAAAATTAAGAAAAAGTGCTAACAAACCAAGTTTATTTGATATTTTACATACATTGATGATGCTTTGTACACTATTATCTTAACCAGCTTCATGAGGTAATCACCTGGAATCCTTTTCAATTAACAGCTGTGCCTCGTTAAAAGTTAATTAGTGCAATTTATTGCCTTCTTAAACAGTAAATAGTAAACAAGACCGTCAATGATGGAGTAGCTCACTCTGGCCCCGTCTAGTCCAAAAGGAACGATCTAAAGTGAGCCACCTTGCGCAATATTTTTTTTGCAAGCTATATACATTATATACAAGCTACAGTATATATAGAAGCGATATCCACCCTAGGAATACTGAACTGTTTGCCAGAAAGAATCCAAAACGGCGAGGAATTGACTGAGAAGAAGCGATTTTTGTTGAACTGCTCATTAAGGCTTAATTAGTCCATAACTTCATGAATAATTGTAATGAAGCAAATCTGGATAGAAGTTCTATGCACCCTAGGTACCCCGACCTTCATGCCAGAAAGAATCAAAATCGGTGAAGAATTGAGAGAGAAGTGATTTTTGTGGAAACTGCACATTAGGGATTGATTAATTACTCCATATCGTCATTAATAATTGCAATTATGCAAATTTGAGAAGAAACTATATGCACCCCAGGGAGATCTACCTTCCTGCCAAAAAGAATACAAATCAGTGAAGAATTGAGAGAGAAGAAGCGATTTTCGTGAAATTTGGACGACGCCAGATGGACGGACGATGGACAACACATGATGGCATAAACTCATCACCTGTTGGCTGGATGAGCTAATAAATAAATAGCCCTTTTCCACATCTGTAGTAATCCATACAGTATTATATCAAGAACCGCTCAACTGAGTAAAGAGAAACAACATCCATCATTACTTTAAGACATGAAGAAGTCTCTTTTAATTCACAAAATATAGAAAACACATTGAATTAGAAAATGCGTCCAAACTTTTGACTGGTTCTGTACTTCAGAGTTACAACATCCTCAGGTGTATTTTGTTGCACGTAGTAGAAGATGGGTATAAATCAGATATTTCAGGTCATTGGTTTATTGATGATACAACAAGTTCCAAGACCATAACAAGGGACCTAAACAGACAGATAGTTTGCAGTCCCTGTGTCTGAAATCGCTCACTCGTTCACTACTCCCTACTCCCTATATAAGGAATTACTATATAGAGGACTATATAGTGAGCTCATTGGTAAAATGAAAAAAACACTTTCGGACACTACTCCATCGCGCTGGTATTTACGTCATTACTGTCGCGCAATTAAAACATGCCAGATCAGTCGGCTGGTGGGTTTTCAAAATAATAAACACGTGCATGTATTTTTGTGATAAATCCATATTATACTGAGCGCATTTCCCATATTAATCAATACAAAGTACCTGCATCTTTCATCTCATCTCATTATCTCTAGCTGCTTTATCCTGTTCTACAGGGTCGCAGGCAAGCTGGAGCCTATCCCAGCTGACTACGGGCGAAAGGCGGGGTACACCCTGGACAAGTCGCCAGGTCATCACAGGGCTGACACATAGACACAGACAACCATTCACACTCACATTCACACCTACGGTCAATTTAGAGTCACCAGTTAACCTAACCTGCATGTCTTTGGACTGTGGGGGAAACCGGAGCACCCGGAGGAAACCCACGTGGACACGGGGAGAACATGCAAACTCCGCACAGAAAGGCCCTCGCCGGCCACGGGGCTCGAACCCGGACCTTCTTGCTGTGAGGCGACAGCGCTAACCACTACACCACCGTGCCGCCCCCTGCATCTTTCAGTTCTTTTTAAATCAAGGCTGAATACTTTCTTCTTTGCCGCTGCCTTTTATTAAATCAAATTTGAGACTTTTAATTTGATTTCTTTCAGCGCAACCGCAATGCATGATGGGATATATTGCTTTGATTAGTGATCATTGGTTGTACACTACTTTTCGTGATGCATTGTGGGATACTTTGAGCGCACTATATAGGGTGTAATAAACCTCACTATCGTTTCGGACAGCACTACAAAATAGCGTCCTCACTATATAGTGCCCTATATAGTGAGTAGGGAGCGATTTCGGACACAAAGATTGTGCTTGATTGCAGGCTTGTCCAAGCTACTTGGAGGAAGAAGAACAAGTTGAAGGACACCAACCACCACCACCTGTGAAGCAGTGAAAACATTCCCAGAGCAGTGGGCAGCTATGCTACAGCGCCCGGGGAGCAGTTGGGGGTTAGGTGCCTTGCTCAAGGGCACTTCAGGCCAAGGCCGCCCCATGTGAACCTAACCGCATGTCTTTGGACTGTGGGGGAAACTGGAGCACCTGGAGGAAACCCACGCAGACACGGGGAGAACATGCAAACTCCATACAGAAAGGCCCCCCGTCGGCCACTGAGCTCGAACCCAGAACCTTCTTGCTGTGAGGCGACAGTGCTAACCACTACACCACCATGTCGGATGTCAGGTGCGACACGAGTCTTGTCATTTCACTGCAGGTGGCTTGGACTTCTTCCACCATTATGCTGGCATGAATATACTGTATTGGCATGAAATGGCCATGTTGAAAAGCGGGTCTGGATCTGAGTGTTTTTGTTTCTTTAATTACAGTAACAACCATTATCAAAGACTCACCTAGTCATTTCAGTTGGCTGCGTGGTGCAGTGTTGAACAGGTGGCACACTTGTTTTCAGCAAGAAAAACAAAGAGAGATACGATGTCAAATCTTTATACTCATCCTGCTCGTAGGAGCAGCCAGATCCTGGGTGAAATGGGTCAGCAACCGGTTTTCATTGTCTGATGTAACTGCGCTGTCTGTTTTTGTTTGAATTATTCTTACTATTATATATATTTTAATCTTTCTGTCAACTTGAATACTACTTACGATGGCACAGAGCCAAAACCTGACTAAAGTGCTTTTCTGAAGCCCAGAAATGAGCCGTGATTAGTCATGACAGAAAAACAAAAATGCTACAACAGCATGCGAGGAGTTAGTTCAGCTCTTATCAACGGCGGTGATGAGTGATGCTTTTCAGCTTGAATGCTACCACCGGGGAAGTATTGTTTGCTCTGCTCAGGGTTGTTAAAAGGGATAACGGATAGGCACAATCTCTGCGGTCATGCTTTTAGCTAAGGAGTGTTGTTTGCGATTAGCTGGTAGTGCCATTATCATTCCATGAAATATGAAAATCGTTTCTGTTCATGACTTGTATTGCATGAATGCAATTGCGCTGCTTTCAGCTCTTTTTGGAATGAGTTAAAGGAAAAGGCCTTCCAGTTAAAGGACGTCCCAAGGTCTTAAATTTAAGGGAGAACATCAGGTTTTACTGTCAGTCGATTCCTCAATGTAAAAAACAAGAAGTTTTTTTTCCTCACTCACTCGCAATTTTCCAGTCACAGTTAATATCATTTTAATAAGAAATACCCAGTACGAAATTATCACAGAGATGCAGTTTCGCGAGTTAGCGATGTATGCTATGTCTCAGTCACCGTGGCACTGATGGCATTTTAGCACGAAACTTGAAGCTGATCTGTTTGAGCAAAGTGTACAAGAGCTGGACAGACCGAAGTACTAAAGTGCCGCTGCATCACTATCTTTAAATAGAAATAAAGCTATCAGCAGCACCATCAGTAAACAGTTGAGCAGCATCGTGGGTAATATATGAAACGGAAAACCAAAATAAAAATAGTCCAAAGAAGTTTCAGTTGAAAGAGTCAACTCAGAATTTGATTTAAAAAACTGTGTGACTGACGGATGAACTATTCCTAGATGACTCGATGCGTATCACCATACTGTTCTTCGACACCATGTTTGATTTCTGCATTACTTGTTAGAAAAGCATATGACAACAAAAATAAGTATGCATAGTGTAGCATTTTGGCTTTTTTTTTAAACTAACTGGAAGCAGAAAGGTGTCATCGTTAACATTTTCAGCAGTTTGTGCTACAGTAGCTCTTCTGTGGGATTGGACCATATGGGTTAGCCTTCGTGCCGCATGTGAACCAATGAGCCTTCGACACTCATGACCCTGTCGCCGGTTCACCGGTTGTCCTTCCTTGGACCGCTTTTGGTAGGAATTAACCACTGCATACCGGGAACACCCCAGAAGACATGCCATTTTGGAGATGCTCAGTCCCAGACATCTCGCCATCACAATTTGGCCCTTGTCAAAGTCACTCAGATCCTTTAACTTGCCCATTTTTCCTGCTTTCAACACATCAATTTCAGGACCTGACTGTTCTCTTGCTGCCAAATACGAATATATCCCACCCACTGCCAGGGGCCACTGTAATGAGATAATGAAATAATATTGGCTGGCTTTTTTTCATGGTATATAAGATATATTCCATTCAGCTACTCATCTTCTTCGTTCAGTATCATGCTAGCTGAATGGAATATATCCGATATACCACTCAACGCCAGCCAATGTTGTTATTATTGTTATTATGATGATGATTATTATTCTCCCAGGTCACATTTCTCTGCCTCTCCCTTCCCTTATCTTTCCTGCTTCTGCTGTCTCGTCTGTCTATTGTCTATACTTTTGAGAGACTCTCTCCGCACTGCTCTCCAAACTAAAAATCATGGAATTGATAAACTGGTCTCTTCACGCAATTGACACAATCTTCTCGACAAGAAGCCTGAGTTCGGGGGAACCAGCCTGTCCTGCCGGAACGTTCGCAGCTGGCTACACGATGGACGCGTGGGAGAGGTGGCGGGTCGTGTGCCTGGTGGTTCTTTCTGTGGAGGACGTTGAAGACATCTACCTATTCGGAACCATGATTACAGGACTTTTGCTGATTGGATTAGGCATTGCCCTGGTTTATCGAGGAAATCAGAAAACGGTGACAGCTGTCCAAAGCCCCATAAAGCTGCCCGACATGATTGAAGCGGTGGGCAGAACTGTTGGCACTCAGACTGTGGCTATTCAGAACTTGAACTGCAACATGGATAACATCATGGAGAAGCTTTTGGCTTTGCAAAGGAAAATGGATCGATTCAGAGACCAGAATGGATAAACAAAGTAGTCGTGTAAAGGAATGCGTCTACTCGCCCCAAGACCAAACAATCCCAATCTTATCTGCTTTCGGCTCCCTCAGACAGCACTGGCCTTGGCCAAGGCCGTTGCTGGGACAACAACTCCCCCTGGAGGTCACTGCTGTGAGACTCTCTCGTATTCCTTCCCCCACTTCCCACGGTCGCCGCTTTTACCCCCAGTGTGACAAGTGGGTAAGCACTGTCTTCGGCTGCAGGACCGGACTGCTTGTTTGCACTGGGTTACCTATACCTCTGCCCCTCCCTCACCCCCTTCCCCCTCGAGTCCCAAGTTTTCATGTTGTAAAGTGTACTGTTTTTTTTTGTACTTATGTGCTGAGGTGTTTTTTTTTTTTTTTTTTTAATGTTCCCACACTGTACTCCCCACAGGAGCATAGTGTGAGGGTTGCTTTTTTTCTTCTCCCCTCCCCTCATGTTACTCTGTATTTTTCATCCCTGTCTTCCTGTCCTGTCTACTCCCCCTGTGTCAATTGTATGTATGTGTATATGTACGGACGGGTTGACGGCTAATTTCACTGGTACTTGTGACTAAGTGACAATAAAGGGTTCATTCATTATTATTATTATTATTATTATTATTATTATTATTATTATACATACACATTCCTTTCTGGTGCTCAACGCATCTTTCACTTTCAAAATTTTCTCAAAATCTGACACATTTAACGAAGCGAACCTGGCAGCCATGTTTGTTTACAAATTGTAACAGTTGCTCACTAGTGAGGAAGTTTCACATCTCCGACGTGTCTCTTTTCCAGTTTTTTTGATGTCCGTTGGTTTGTTTTTCTCTTGTAAATACGTGTGAAGAATATCTAATGAAGTTTTGGTAGCCTTTTGGGTGTTCAGCGTGTCTTTCTCTTTCCCAGCAACCACAGAAATGGTTGTACGCATGCATAGCAGAAAACTTTCTCATTGGATATTCGCATCAGCTCCAATGTGTGACGTCATGTTGTCTTGACAACCATGCAATATCGTAAACCATATTCAACACTCATTCTCCATTGGGTAGAGTGACGTAATACACATAGGATAAGCGATGTGCGAACAATATTGCATGCTGTCAAACCAAATGAATGAAACCTGCTAGAAGGGAATAGAACACATGGTTTTATTCCATTGAAAAAGTGTCCTGGATGTATAATAGTCAATGCTATTTTATATACTATTTTATATATATATATATATATATATATATATATATATATATATATATATATATAAAATCTCATTATCTCTAGCTGCTTTATCCTGTCCTACAGGGTCGCAGGCAAGCTGGAGCCTATCCCAGCTGACTACGGGCGATATATACAGTGGTGCTTGAAAGTTTGTGAACCCTTTTGAATTTTCTATATTTTTACAAAAATATGACCTAAAACATCATCAGATTTTCACACAAGTCCTAAAAGTAGATAAAGAGAACCCAGTTAAACAAATGAGACAAAAATATTATACTTGGTCATTTATTTATTGAGGAAAATGATCCAATATTACATATCTGTGAGTGGCAAAAGTATGTGAACCTTTGCTTTCAGTATCTGGTGTGACCCCCTTGTGCAGCAATAACTGCAACTAAACATTTCCGGTAACTGTTGATCAGTCCTGCACACCGGCTTGGAGGAATTTTAGCCCGTTCCTCCATACAGAACAGCTTCAACTCTGGGATGTTGGTGGGTTTCCTCACATGAACTGCTCACTTCAGGTCCTTCCACAACATTTCGATTGGATTAAGGTCAGGACTTTGACTTGGCCATTCCAAAACATTAACTTGATTCTTCTTTAACCATTCTTTGGAAGAATGATTTGTGTGCTTAGGGTCGTTGTCTTGCTGCATGACCCACCTTCTCTTGAGATTCAGTTCATGGACAGATGTCCTGACATTTTCCTTTAGAATTCACTGGTATAATTCAGAATTCATTGTTCCATCAATGATGGCAAGCCGTCCTGGCCAAGATGCAGCAAAACATGCCCAAACCATGATACTACTGCCACCATGTTTCACAGATGGGATAAGGTTGTTATGCTGGAATGCAGTGTTTTCCTTTCTCCAAACACAACGCTTCTCATTTAAACCAAAAAGTTCTATTTTGGTCTCATCCGTCCCAAAACATTTTTCTCATAGCCTTCTGTCTTATCCACATGATCTTTAGCAAACTGCAGATGAGCAGCAATGTTCTTTTTGGAGAGCAGTGGCTTTCTCCTTGCAACCCTGCCATGCACACCATTATTGTTCAGTGTTCTCCTGATGGTGGACTCATGAACATTAACATTAGCCAATGTGAGAGAGGCCTTCAGTTGTTTAGAAGTTACCTTGGGGTCCTTTGCGACCTCGCCGACTATTACACGCCTTGCTCTTGGAGTGATCTTTGTTGGTCGACCACTCCTGGGGAGGGTAACAATGGTCTTGAATTTCCTCTATTTGTACACAATCTGTCTGACTGTGGATTGGTGGAGTCCAAACTCTTTAGAGATGGTTTTGTAACCTTTTCCAGCCTGATGAGCATAAACGTTTTTTTTTTTTTTCTGAGGTCCTCAGAAATCTTCTTTGTTCGTGCCATGATACACTTCCACAAACATGTGTTGTGAAGATCAGACTTTGATAGATCCCTGTTCTTTAAATAAAACAGGGTGCCCACTCACACCTGATTGTCATCCCATTGATTGAAAACACCTGACTCGAATTTCACCTTCAAATTACGGTAAGTGCTAATCCTAGAGGTTCACATACTTTTGCCACTCACAGATATGTAATATTGGATCATTTTCCTCAATAAATAAATGACCAAGTATAGTATTTTTGTCTCATTTGTTTAACCGGGTTCTCTTTATCTACTTTAAGGACTTGTGTGAAAATCTGATGATGCTTTAGGTCATATTTACGGTATGCAGAAATATAGAAAATTATGAAGGGTTCACAAACTTTCAAGCACCACTGGATATATATGTGTGTGTATGTGTCTGTCTGTCGTAACTGTTGTGCTGGTTTCTTGCCCAGAACTTGCTATTAAAGTCGACTTTCCATCTCAGTATATGACTACTCTTGCTAAATAAAGGTTGAGTAGTTAAAGTACTGTATATTGAAATGTGGTTTAGTTATAATTCTAGGTGAGTTGTTTGCATGTGGGGATTTTTTAGGGGGTTTTGATCATGAGCTTTTGCCTGTAATTAGCTCTAAGCAGGGGGTTAACACGCTGCAGGAACTATATTTGAGTTGTTTGTGTTGTACTGGTTAGACTGCGAGTGTGAAAAAACTCACACCAATTGGTTTTCAGTGGTTCCAGTGGTGGGTAATGGACGGGGTGATGCTGAGCGGAAAGGTCATAGGTCATTGGTTATTTCTTCTGATTTTTGGTTTGAAATTTTCCAAAGTCACATCATGCTTCATATCACGTGTAATATTTTAAGATAATTAAAAAAAAAAAAGTGTTTGTGTATAAAAGGGCGTTTAATTTAAGGTACTCAAACACCAAGCTGTTCTTGTGCACAAACATCAGTGGAATGTGTCAAGTCCCGAGGCATGTCTTTAATTGCTGTACAAACATTCAGGTAAAGACAAACTGTTTCACATTCATGGGAAGAACAATAAAAGCATCACACCCATATGGAATTAAAAAAATACAATTTGTTCTCTGAGCCACCCAGTCCTTTGTCTGCACACTAATGTCAACACTCAAACATGTAGACATAATGCAGGTTTACAGAATATGTTGTATTTGGGCAGTGGCTTGTTTGCAAAGGTCCGACAATATAAACTAGATGACACTGGCATTATTAAATGTTCTGGATCAGAAGGCAAGTCATATTGATATAAACAAACTAAAGGGAAAGTCTTTATAACCGTTCTCTGAAAAAGTGATCTCATTTCACACACACACAAAAAAAACCAAACACGCAAGACTCATTTATACATTTGTTACATCTCTCACAAAAAGTTGCTTCGGTTAAAATTACAGCTGGAGATGGGAATATGTTTTCTTACTTTATTGTATGAAACTGAAATGTAATCTGTGTGACTTGTTTGACATTGTACACACATCTTATGGCATGAGGTTTGGCAAGAAACACTGATAAAGTATTCTACGAATTAAAATAGCAGTCGATAACAAAAGGAATATATTAATTAACCTGGGCCTATTTTACGATCTCTTTACCTCCAAATATTAAAAATCTCAGATTTTTTGTTTAAAAAAGCTGGAAAAACTTGAACAAATTAATTACCTTTAATGTTCATATTTGTTATTTTTAGTATACTGTACTTTATCGCTTTTTTTGCGGTTCTTGTCTGACATTGAAACAAAAACCGGTCTGACACTTTTTTGACATGTACAAACATCTAGTTTGGCATCCACTAAACAGGATGTTAAAAATGTAAATGGCTGTTAATCATTAAGGATGTTCAAATCACTTGAACATAATATTCATATTTGTCATTTTTACATCTTAGGGTGGGGGCGGCACGGTGGTGTAGTGGTTAGCGCTGTCGCCTCACAGCAAGAAGGTCCGGGTTCGAGCCCCGTGGCCGGCGAGGGCCCTTCTGTGTGGAGTTTGCATGTTCTCCCCGTGTCCGCGTGGGTTTCCTCCGGGTGCTCCGGTTTCCCCCACAGTCCAAAGACATGCAGGTTAGGTTAACTGGTGACTCTAAATTGAGCGTAGGTGTGAATGTGAGTGTGAATGGTTGTCTGTGTCTATGTGTCAGCCCTGTGATGACCTGGCGACCTGTCCAGGGTGTACCCCGCCTTTCGCCCGTAGTCAGCTGGGATAGGCTCCAGCTTGCCTGTGACCCTGTAGAACAGGATAAAGCGGCTAGAGATAACGAGATGAGATGAGACATCTTAGGGTAACCTTTCATTCCTCATTACTTCATGACAGATTATGAATGCTAATGAAGAGAAGCCATTTTGTTAAAGTTCATATGAAAATAGGGAGGTGGCGCAGTGGGTAACGTTGCCTCCTCACAGCTCCTGGGTCCCTGGTTCAAGCCTGTGCTTGGGTTACTATCTGAGTGGAGTTTTGCATGTTCTCCAGGTGTCTGTGGGGGTTCTTTGGGGTTCTCTGCTTTCCTCAACCTTCCAGAAACGTCCTAGTAAGTGGATTGGCTACTCTGAATTGCCCGTGTGTGTGTGTATGGACTTCACTAATGGACTTTCCAGGATAGACTACCGATCTGCTCCAGATCCACTTACTGAAGATGAATGAACTTCTGAATAAACCCTGGGCCTTTACTACCCTTTAGACATGAGTCAAGTGATTCACTTATTTTTAAACGACACTCTGAAGTGATTTGCCTATTTGTAAATGCCTCTTTGAGGTGAGTCAGTTGTTTGTAAATGACTCCTAGAGTGATTCTCCTATTTGTAAATGGCTCTTTGAGGTGATTCACTTGTTTGTAAATGACTCTTTGAGGTGATTCACTTATTTGTAAATGACTCCTAGAGTAATTCTCCTATTTGTAAATGACTCTTTGAGGTGATTCACTTGTTTGTAAATGACTTTGAGGTGAGTCAGTTGTTTGTAAATGACTCCTAGAGTGATTCTCCTATTTGTAAATGACTCTTTGAGGTGATTCACTTGTTTGTAAATGACTCTTTGAGGTGAGTCAATTGTTTGTAAATGACTCCTAGAGTGATTCTCCTATTTGTAAATGACTCTTTGAGATGAGTCACTTCTTTGTAAATTAATCTTTGAGGTGATTCACTTGTTTTTCAATGACTCTTTGAGGTGAGTCAGTTGTTTGTAAATGACTCCTAGAATGATTCTCCTATTTGTAAATGACTCTTAGAGTGATTCTCCTATTTGTAAATGACTCTTTGAGATGAGTCACTTCTTTGTAAATTAATCTTTGAGGTGATTCAATTGTTTGTAAATGATTATTTGAGGTGAGTCAGTTGTTTGTAAACGACTCCTAGAGTGATTCTCCTATTTGTAAGTGACTCTTTGAGGTGATTCACTTGTTTGTAAATGATTCTTTGAGGTGATTCACTTGTTTGTAAATGACTCCTAGAGTCTCTCGTTTCATCTCGTCTTCATCCGCTTATCCGGGGCCGGGTCGCGGAGGCAGCAGTCTGAGCATGGAAGCCCAAACTTCCCTTTCCCCCAGACACCTCGGCCAGCTCCTCGGGAAGAACACCGAGGCATTCCCAGGCCAGCCGAGAGACATAGTCCCTTCAGCGTGTCCTGGGTCTTCCCCGGGGCCTCCTCCCAGGGGGACATGCCTGGAACACCTCCCCAGGGAGGCATACAGGAGGCATCCGAAAGAGATGCCCGAGCCACCTCAGCTGATTCCTCTCGATGTGGAGGAGCAGCGGCTCTACTCTGAGCTCCTCCCGAGTGACTGTGCTTCTCACCCTATCTCTAAGGGAGCGCCCAGCCACCCTGCGAAGGAAACTCATTTCGGCCGCTTGTATCCGCGATCTTGTTCTTTCGGTCATTACCCAAAGCTAATGACCATAGGTGAAAGTCGGAACGTCGATCGACCGGTAAATTGAGAGCTTCGCCTTTTGGCTCAGCTCCTTCTAAACCACAACGGACCGGTAAAGCGACTGCATCACTGCGGAGGCTGCACCAATCCGCCTGTCGAACCTCACGCTCTATCCTTCCCTCACTTGTGAACAAGATCCCGAGATACTTAAACTCCTCCACTTGAGGCAGGACTTCTCCACCAACCTGGAGAGGGCAAGCCACCCTTTTCCGGTCGAGAACCATGGCCTCGGACTTGGAGGTGCTGATTTTCATCCCAGCCGCTTCACACTCGGCTGCAAACTGCCCCAGTGCATGCTGAAGGTCCTGGTTTGAAGAAGCCAACAGGACAACATCATCCACAAAAAGCAGAGATGAAATCCTGTGGTTCCCAAACAGGATTCCTTCCGGCCCCTGGCTGCGCCTAGAAATTCTGTCCATAAAAATTATGAACAGAATCGGTGACGAGTTCAACATGCACTGGGAGCATGTCTGACTTGCTGCCGGCAATACGAACCAGACTCCTGCTCCGTTCGTACAGGGACCAAACAGCCCTTAGCAAAGAGCCCTGAACCCCATACTCCCGAAGCACCCCTCACAGAATACCACGAGGGACACGGTCGAATGCCTTCTCCAGATCCACGAAGCACATGTGGACTGGTTGGGCAAACTCCCATGAACCCACGAGCACCCTATGAAGGGTATAGAGCTGGTCCAGTGTTCCGCGACCAGGACGAAAACCGCATTGCTCCTCCTGGATCCGAGGTTCGACTATCGGCCGAATTCTCCTCTCCAGTACCCTGGAGTAAACCTTCCCTGGGAGGCTGAGAAGTGTGATTCCCCTATAATTGGAGCACACTCTCTGGTCCCCTTTCTTAAAAAGAGCGACCACCACCCCAGTCTGCCACTCCAGAGGCACTGTCCCCGACCGCCATGCGATGTTGCAGAGGCGTGTCAGCCAAGACAGCCCCACAACATCCAGAGACTTGAGATACTCCGGGCGGATCTCATCCACCCCCGGTGCCTTGCCACCGAGGAGCTTGCAAACCACCTCAGTGACTTCGGCTTGGGTAATGGACGAGTCCACCTCTGAGTCCTCAGCCTCCATCTCCTCAATGGAAGACATGACGGTGGGATTGAGGAGATCCTCAAAGTATTCCTTCCACCGCCCAACAATGTCCCCAGTCGAGGTCAACAGCTCCCCACCCGCACTGTAAACAGTGTTGGCAGAGTATTGCTTCCCCCTCCTGAGGCACTGGACCGTTTGCCAGAATTTCTTTGAGGCCGACCGATAGTCCTTCTCCATGGCCTCCCCGAACTCCTCCCAGTTCCGAGGCACGCCTGGCCTGCCGATACCCATCAGTTGCCTCAGGAGTCCCGGAGGTCAACATGGCCCGATAGGACTCCTTCTTCAGCTTGACAGCATCCCTTACTTCTGGTGTCCACCACCGGGTTCGGGGATTGCCGCCACGATGGGCACCGGAGACCTTGCGGCCACAGCTCCGAACAGCTGCGTCTACAATGGAGGTAGAGAACATGGTCCACTCAGACTCAATGTCCCCCGCCTCCCTCGGAAGCTGGGAGAAGCTCTCCCGGAGGTGTGAGTTAAAGACCTCCCCGACAGAGTGCTCGGACACATGTTCCCAGCAGACCCTCACCATACGTTTGGGCCTGCCAGGTCTGTCCAGCTTCCTCCTCTGCCAGCGGATCCAACTCACCACCAGGTGGTGATCAGTTGACAGCTCAGCCCCTCTCTTCACCCGAGTGTCCAAGACATAGGGCCAGAGATCAGATGAAATGACAACAAAGTCGATCATCGACCTCCAACCTAAGGTGTCCTGGTGCCACGTGCACTTATGGACACCCCTATGCTCAAACATGGTGTTCGTTATGGACAAACCGTGACTAGTGCAGAAGTCCAATAACAAAACAGCACTCGGGTTCAGATCGGGGAGGCCGTTCCTCCCAACCACGCCCCTCCAGGTGTCACTGTCGTCGCCCACGTGAGCATTGAAGTCCCCCAGTAGAACAATGAACTGCCACCTTATTGTGGTGGAGGGGTTTGTGTGCTTGAATGATCCTAGGAGCTATGTTGTCGGGGGCATTATGCCCCTGTTAGGGTCTCCCAAGGCAGACAGGTCCTAGGTGACAGGCCAGACCAAGAGCAGTTCACCAAAACCCTTATGGAGAATAATGAATCAAGGACTGTGACGTCGCCCGTATGGCGCAGCCGGGGCCCCACCCTGGAGCCAGGCCCGGGGTTGGGGCTTGTATGCGAGCGCTTAGTGGCCGGGCCTTTGCCCACAGGGCCCGGCCGGGCTCAGCCCGAAGCGGTGACGTGGGCCCGACCTCCTGTGGGTTCACCACCCACAGAGGTAGCCGTAGGGGGCCGGTGCAGTGTGGATTGGGTGGCAGTCGAAGGCAAGGGCCTCGACGACCTGATCCCCGAACACAGCGGCTAGCTTTTGGGACATGGAATGTCACTTCGCTGGGGGGGAAAGAGCCTGAGCTTGTGCGGGAGGTTGAGAGGTACCGGCTAGAGATAGTCGGGCTCACCTCCACGCACAGCTTGGGCTCTGGAACCCAGCTCCTCGAGAGGGGCTGGACTCTCCACTTTTCTGGAGTCGTCCATGGTGAGCGGCGGCAGGCTGGTGTGGGCTTGCTTATAGCTCTCCAGCTCAGCCGCCATGTGTTGGAGTTTACCCCAGTGAATGAGCGGGTCGCCTCTCTGCGCCTTCGGATTGGGGAGAGGGCTCTTGCTGTTGTTTGTGCCTACGGGCCGAATAGCAGTATAGAGTATCCGGCCTTCTTGGAGTCCCTGGGAGAAGTACTGAGAGGTGCTCAGACTGGGGACTCCATTGTTCTACTGGGACTCCTAGAGTGAGTCTCCTATTTGTCAGTGACTCTTTGAGGTGATTCTCCTATTTGTAAATGCCTTGTGTGTGTGTGTGTGTGTGTGTGTGTGTGTGTGTGTGTGTGTGTGTGCTGTGTAAATGCTCTCGGTGTGCCTTCGGGGCTGCTTGGCCCGCCTGCTTCTTTCAACAAATTGCTGGCTGTTCGCAGCCTTTTAAATGCCACACTGCTTTAATTACAGTATTTACTTAATAGGCTGAAACAAAAGCCGTGTCCACGCAGCGGGAGGGTCAGGTGAACACCTGGCAAAGTTTAAACATGCTCACACGCGTACACACACACACACACAATATTTCTATTTAATACGTCTCTTTCATTCTTACTTTTTTTTTCCCTTGTGCTGCTTTTTAAACCCCTGACTGTAATTATTTCTGGACTGTAAACTATCCGCATGTAAACTCTGTTCAAAACGAACACGAATAATCTGAAATGACTCCACAGACTTGAACAACTTGTCAGAATTCGCAATTAATCCCTCAATCAATAGTATACATAATAAAACCATTGGAAAACATAAATTGCTCTGGTAATTACACGTTCTCGCAACTCCCCTCAGGTATCACCATACACCCTGTCATGTTTCACCTGATGGTAGCTGAGATTTGTGAGAGAATTCTTGCAAAGAGACGGCATTCTTCTCACACACTTATTTTCTTTCCTTGCGCGCCAATCAAATGAAATGTTAACTATCTCTACTGTTTCCACTCACTTTGAACTACTCTTACTCGGATTACCACAGAAAGGAATGTGTTCAACCCTGAAACGTTTGTATTCTGTCCTCGGGCATGGGCTGTTAAGTCATAATTGGCGCGAATAATGATATGACTCAGGTGCTGGTGTGGTAGGAGAGATGATAGATGAAACAGGTTGGCTATGTCTGTTTTTCATTTTTTTCCTATTATACCTTCCTTGCAGTGTCTATCTCGCATACTTTCTCCGCAATCTCTCTCTCTCTCTCTCTCTCTCTCTCTCTCTCTCTCTCTCTCTCTCTCTCATTCCTCATGTTTGAACTTAGGCCTTTTGGAACCTCCTCAGTAATTATCATGTCACTAGCAACTGAACTGTAATTATGTTTATTGCTTGTTTAAATTGTTCACTGTTTACCAGTCTGTGAGGTTAGTGCTTGGTTTTCTTTCAATGGCGGGGTTTCCCATTGCTTTGACTTATCTGATGAACAGAAATTCAGTTTGTGTTACTTTATATTTTGGAGGAAAATGAAAACTAAAAAGTAGCTACCTGGCTCTGGAGGGTTTGAAAGACCATATGTAGGTTATGTACTGTACGAATCTGTTTGGGAAAAGATTTGAAAAATATTTGTTCAAAAGTCAGTTCATGTTGTAACTATAGCTCGAGCTACTCATTCCAAATCTTGTGAGATATTAACTCATGGTAGAACATTTTTTTTTAATTTACATTACATTAATGGCATTTCGCAGATGCTCTTATCCAGAGCGACATACATCATACCTAGAACAGCCTGGGGATCAGTTGGGGGTTACTTACCTTGCTCAAGGGCACTTCAGCCATTCCTGATGGTCCAGTGAATCGAACCAGTGACCTTTTGGTCCCAAAGCTACTTCTCTAACCATTAGGCCATGGCTTTGCAGATTAATTAGTGTACAGACAAATGACAGATGATCTTTTTAGAATAATTAAAGATGCATGTATGTGGAAACAGCAACAAAAGCAAGGGCGCTCGGTAGAGTGTATACCTCCGATAGCCACGTTATCAACATCAAAATCACATCACTTGAACCAAGGATAATACGTCCACCAAATTTCATCCAAATCCGTTCATTACTTTTTGAGTTACGTTGGGAAAAGACAAAAAATCCTGTATCTGCATACATATCCAGATTTGCCTCAAACTCTAATTAATTGTTCCTTGGCCCATGACTCACCTTTCTTCGAAATTTCATAAAAATCCGTTCACTACTTTTTGAGTTACGTTGACAGACATAATAAACTCCAATGCAGAGCTGTCATATAACGTTCCTGCTCACAGAACATCACAATTATACGTCAAGAGACTCAACAGACTCGAGTAATATTTTCTTGGTGCGATGTGATAACGGAGTTAAACGGTTGGCCAAAGACTTGCAGACTTGTGAATAATAACTATATATTACATGTTTATTTTCCTTAGTCTCTACTAAAGCACTTCATTAGCATGCTAGCTCGTCGTTACATTAGCTACTTTAGCTACCAATTTTCTTGCAACCAAAACATGGGACTGGGCAACACGTTGGAGATTTTACGAGCTAATCACTTTGATTTGTACCATCTACTTATAACCCTTAAGGCCTGGTCCCACAATATGGATAACTATAACCACAATTAAAACTATAACTATAATGATGACTATAAATAAATCAGTCCCCTGCAGTTTATGTGGTTGATGCTCACACCAGACCGATAACGATACCCATAGCCCAGGCCTGGGTTTAATCCGTATCGGTGAGATTACTTCTGGAGCGATTTTTCCAGCCCTGGACCTGATCCAATAAAACATCTGACCAATCAGGAAACTGTTCAAACCAACAACCATGTATATTTATTTCCCTGAGTGTCAGGGCCAAGCGATATTATAGTTGGGATTATAGTTGTGGTGTGACTGCTCCAGACTGGAACTAAATTCAGGCAGAGGGAGAGTCAGAGTTGTAGTTATCGGTGTTGTGGGACTGGGCCCTTAACCTTTTGAGAACACATACAGTACATCTCACTAAATATATATTTACAAAATTAAACAAATGAGTGTCATGTGGTTGGATTTTATTTTGCGTTATGCCATAAGGAAAGGTATGAATGCTCACTCCACCCTTAAACCTAACCTGATTTATCACTTGTACAACTTGTATACACTTTGACAGTCCAAAAGAAAGTAATTAGCTACAAATAAGACAAAACTGAGGAACTTGGTCACGAATAAACAAAACCAACTTGCCGTGGATTGAAATACATTTGTAAGTTTTCTAGTTTGGGGATTATGAGGTTAGGAAGAACTAAGCAAACTTAAAGGAGAACTGAAGTCATTTTTAAACTTGCTTTATTTCTTAATGTGTTATTCAATTACTTTTTTGGTTTTAGTAACCTTATATTGTGACTCGTATTGGCAACAAAATGCAATTAAATATTATACTTATCGGCCTATTCGGTTTTTAGCCATGTTGAATTTAGTTCGTTTGGTCCACGGCAGGCGTCGCTTATCCGCGTGATCTTCACGAGACTTGTGCGAGACTTCGAAACGTGAAGTGTCAGCCAGGTGTCAGTGCCGCCATTTTGAAAACTGTTTTCCAAACGAAGTATTGCACAAAAACGAGTTTAAATGACGATTACTGCCTACTTTCTTCAAACTTTCCTGATTTCTATCAAAACAAACAAAACTTCCGGCTTGATTACATCAGCATTCGAAAGAGGGCGCGCGCGTCTTTTGACAGCATTGGCAGATGTTGGTCACTTTGATTTGCGCTGTACGTTTTACTTCCGTCCTACAATGTCTCGCACAGGTCTCAACGAATCTCATTTACGGCCATTGCTTTGGCATATGGACTGATATATTACAGAGCATATTTCAAACACTCATAACTTGCAGTGACAAAATAGCTATCAAAAATACATTCCTATATTTAATAAAATGAGATAAATAGAATTTTGATAATAAAAAATTTGCGTTCAGTTCTCCTTAATATTGTGAAAATTCTCTATAAATTTTAAACAAGTAACAGAAACGTGTTTGGAATTTGTTGATTTTGTACAACAGTTGCAACCAATAACAATGGCGCTAACCTGAATGCGAACCTCAACTTATCGGCTCACGAGGTCACACAGAGACATTGTATAGCTCAAAACGGGCCTTATTAGTAACAGGCCAATGAAAAGGCTGAATGGTGTGTTGTTGGTGCGGGCCGTAATTAGCCGACCCCATTTGCCCACCCATTGTCACCTGAAGACAGGTGGGAATTGTGGAACTTTTTGCTCAGCTCGGTCACATGACCAGGGTCAGACATGGGCCACCGGTGTGGCACTATAGCTGTCCGGACAGGACCATTCATCAAGCAGGTTATTGCACCACTCCTGTGATGCCCACAAGGCTTGTGAGTGTGTACGTGTGTGTGTGTTTGTGTTTGTGTGTAAAGGTGATTGTTTTACAGTCACATTTCACCGAACAGCAAGTTTTTCAAGTAATGCTGCGCCATGCTCACATCTGACATGGGTAAGTGGAGTTAACGCTCGCTGCCTTGCCGTGAGCCCTTTCCTGATCACTCGAAGATTTATGGGCCCTCAAACGCCCGCCTATGACAAACTGCACATTCACAACCTCGTAACCTCTCCCTCAGGCCCACCCCCCCACCTCCCCTGTCTCTTTTTCCACATTCACAACAATTTTACCCTTTTATCCCTCCATTTTTCTCTCACTGTGTAAATAAACACAGCTTTCATGCAGACGTCAAGCTTTAAATGTGTAGTATGTCAGCAAGAAAAACTTTTAGTTGCCGTAAACAGTCAAGTGCAAAAGTTTGCATACCCTTAGGACAAAATAATTGGATATGGACCAAGAAATTGATGTATGTTTTGTTTGTTTGTTTGTTTGTTTGTTTGTTTTGTGCCAACAAAAATGGTCCAATGGTGTATCTCATCTCATCTCATCTCATTATCTCTAGCCGCTTTATCCTTCTACAGGGTCGCAGGCAAGCTGGAGCCTATCCCAGCTGACTACGGGCGAAAGGCGGGGTACACCCTGGACAAGTCGCCAGGTCATCACAGGGCTGACACATAGACACAGACAACCATTAACACTCACATTCACACCTACGCTCAATTTAGAGTCACCAGTTAACCTAACCTGCATGTCTTTGGACTGTGGGGGAAACCGGAGCACCCGGAGGAAACCCACGCGGACACGGGGAGAACATGCAAACTCCACACAGAAAGGCCCTCGCCGGCCCCGGGGCTCGAACCCGGACCTTCTTGCTGTGAGGTGACAGCGCTAACCACTACACCACCGTGCCGCCCCCCAATGGTGTATCTTAAAATATTAATAGTTCAAAAAAAATTTTTAGTTACTTTTTGTTCATACATTATATGGAATCATATTAGTGGATCTGTAAATATGAATAAACGATAATTCACAGTTATTCCATGAAATCGATGACGAAATTGAGTGGAATAACTGTTTTATTCTATCCACATTCACTGGATGTTGACAAATGGAGCATTTTTATTTTTATTCTTTGCAAATTCAATCAATAAAAACTTTCTCCAAAATGTCTGACAAAATCGTTTCCGCTTAGAATGCAAACAAACCGGCAAAATGACAGTAAATGACACAAAAAAATGACAAATGTTCTTACCATCAAATACTTTCATTCCATATTTTTTTGTATTTTGGGGGTTTTGTTTTCGAGTAGAGTTTTTATTTTGTCCTTGGTTGATTCAGCAAAATGCTCTGCCTTTTTTTTTTTTCTCTACTCACGGTATATGAGCTGATATCCTAGTCGTCGAGTAGCCAATCAGAGCGCGCGATTGCTCATATCCAATGAATGTTGATAGAATAATACAAATTATTTTCAACATGTTTTAGGCCCACTTGTCATTTTACCTTAATGGTATTATATTTTTAGAACATAAATGGTTAAATAGTGTTTGTTATAATTTAAAGGAGAACTGAAGGCAAATTTTTATTATCAAAATTCTATTTCTCATTTTATTAAATATCGGAATGCATTTTTGATCGCTATTTTGTCGCTGCTATAGCAAGTTATGAGTGAAATATGCTCTGTAATATATCAGTCCATATGTCAAAGCAATGGCTGTAAATGAGATTCGTTGAGACCTGTGCGAGACATCGTAGGACGGAAGTAAAACGTACAGCGGAAATCAAAGTGACCGACGTCTGCCAACGTTGTCAAAGGACGCGCGCGCCCTCTTTCGAATGCTGATGTAATCAAGCCGGAACTTTTTGTTTGTTTTGATAGCAATCAGGAAAGTTTGAAAAAAGTTGGCAGTAATCGTCATTTAAACTCGTTTTTGTGCAATACTTCGTTTGGAAAACAGTTTTCAAAATGGCGGCGCTCACACCTGGCTGACACTTCATGTTTCGAAGTCTCGCACAAGTCTCGTGAAGATCACGCGGATAAGCGACGCCTGCCGAGGACCAAACGAACTAAATTCAACATGGCTAAAAAACGAATAGGCCGATAAGTATAATATTTAATTGCAGTTAGTTGCCGATACAAGTCACTATATGAGGTTACTAAAACCGAAAACGTAATTGAATAACACGTTAATTAAGAAATAAAGCAAGTTTAAAAATGACTTCAGTTCTCCTTTAATAGTAAAAAAAAAAAAAGTGTTGGAAAATATAAATATTAAAGAAACAAGTAACGCAAGATGTTTGATCCCGACATTTTATTTTTAATATAATGGAATTCTATTTTTTTTTACAAAAAAAAAAAATTGTGTCCTGAAATGTAATTAATATTTTTTTAAAAATGATTTTATTAATGTTTTACGCTCTTGTTTAATTTTTAACTGATTTATTTACTTATTGCTATATTAATTATGAACAAAGATGAACATTGTCCCTTTTGCTGTCAGAGTGCTTTTGCCACTTTGGCCACAATTGCAGTTTTCTTCATTTATTCTTGATAAAAAATCTCACACATCGAGGCATTGTGACGCGCACTATGCTGTCATATTCGCCAAAGCAGTGTGTGTGTGTGTGTGTGTCCAGAGCTAACGTTTGTTTTAGTGTCATTCCTTCATCGCTCCAGAGACCCAGGATGATTTCTCACCCGGAGCAGGTCAGAACGTCCCGGTCGTTCATCTTCACTTCCTCTCGAGCTCCATTCATGGAGCAGTGAAGGCCAGTCTCGTCTGTTTGCCTTTATCCTGACCCTCACTCTTTTCATTTGCGATCTGTGTTTGTTTGAACCCGGGTTGTAAATTAGGCGCGGTTGACGTCTGGTTCGCGTTCTTTCCTTGGCCTGAGGAAAAAGATCAGGAAAGATCAAGAAAGGTGTCAGGCAATTTGTTTCTCTCGTAGCAGGAAAATGGACCGCCACCTGGTTTAGAGAGGCGACACACTACACACACCTCCATCCTCTTTTATTACCCCAATTATGGAGGCTGTTTAGTAGCCACCTTCCTGCATGTGTGTGTGTTGGATTGGTCGGCATCTGGTTGGAGTAGGACCCACACAGTCGCACACCCACTCCAGCCACATCAAACAGCCTAAGAGGAGTGCGAGTGTGCGGGGTGGGTCTCGCTCCTCTCAGCATGGAGATTGTTGTGCTGACCAAAAGTGCACCGATACCACAGACACCCAGACTTAAGAGACATTAACTCGGAGACGGCGTTTCATGTGGTTTAATCGAAACTCTTGCTGTGCACATGGAGTCAGACCTCCCTGTGCAGGCAGCTCACCCTAAAGGTAGCTAACATCGAGCTCATTGTTACAAAAAAAAAGTCACCCTGGCCACCACCAACGCTGTGAAGAAGGGAAAAAAAGAAACCGTCTGCTTTTTATAGCTGTTAAATAAAGGAAAAGGCTGATCATCTGGTAGTTTTATTAGGGAATCGTAATGAAAGGAACATGTGTGACACGTTTGATGTGTCACATGTAGAAAGCACCGTCAGCAAAGTCCTCAGACAAAGGAATGTTCTCAAGTGGTGTGATACTGACTACAGGATTTAAACACACACACACTCGCATGCACGGATACGCAGCATCGGTAGACCTGAAGCTGTTAAACCACTTGTCATATTTTAACATCGTCATCACGGAATGAAAATTAACAATATTGTCATCGAACAATTTGCAGCCTGGACAGTTTTGAGCAGCGGTCACTGAGTGTTTTTTTTTTTTTTTAACGTTTTCTGTTTCCTGCGGCTTGACAACAGAGTCGGTTTGATAAATTGCCACATCGTGAATGTCACACAGCCTTCACAGAATGTCGTACTGAGACGAGGTCAATCAAATGTTACTGAGCTTTCTATTCTTTACTTATCCAATCTAGAAATTTTTAACATTCGTATGAAAAGCTACAATGGTTTTAGGTAAGGCTAGTTAAGGAGCGGGATTAGTAAAATACCAATGAGAAGTTTCGACATGCCTTCGAATTCAATGCTTTTTCTTTATTTTTATTAATTAAAGCTAGATTGCCTTTCAGATTTTTCAAGTTTAGGTTATGAAAAGAATTTTCCCTGACACCCAGTTATTTTTGTTTAGTGTTCAATGAAAGCTATGAATTTGAATCACAGACTTCCAAAATTTTAGTTTTATTTATTTTTTTTAAATAAAACAGTTAATGAATTTAAGGCCACATGGCCCTAAATTCTCCACTATTTTTTCCGGCTTCACCATAACCCAATTTAAAATACTATGTCATGCATGACGTGGTGGTCTTTCCCCGTTCGCGCAAGGCATTGTGGGATACAGATTTGAAACAGGAGAGAAAAACAGAGGACGTGAGTGTGCGAATGAAACGTGAAAGACCGACTACAGTAACCGAAAGAAAGCGAGAAGAAAAGTCGTTATGTTATATACGAAGGAAAGGAAATGCAGGACCAAACTGATAAATATTGGCGCTCAGCGAGCACCTCGGTGTGATCAGCTGTTCGTTTAATGACAGAATGATGGAACTGTCATGCACACGGACTTCCTCTGTCTGCTTGACTGCGTGAAGAACCGAGCGATTTCATGCACATTATTTGCTTTAATCCCCTCCAATTAAATAACTTCCCAGCCACAGATTGGCCTGATATTTTGTGAGATATTACAGAAGTAAACATCTATCACAACGACCAAATTTCAGACGGAACTAAATTTCACCGATTTTATGAAATTGAAAGGCCGTCTAGCTTTAAAAGTCACTTCTTCATATCTTCGAGTATTGACAGATGTCGTTTCTCTTTACTTAATTGAGCTGTCCTTGACATAATATGGATTATCATATGACCCATACGGATCCACCCGCGCATGCACTCTTAATAAAACCATTGGGAAAAGTCATGTGACTGGGCAGATACGGATTTTTGAATCCGGTCCGGAAAAAGCCGTATGCGGTCCCAGACCCGTTTCCCTTGCTTCTGCTGTTTTCATTGCTCTTAATTGTTATTTTGAAAAATGAGTGACACAACTGAGCACAGTAAAAGTGAATTTTATTTTCCAGATGATTTATCAGATGCAGACCGAATTGAACAAGCTGAAATTGTTGAAGAAAATGAAAAAAAGGTACTTTCGAGTGAAGTAATTCACTTGTGTATATAAGAGCAACAAGAAGAAAACACTGCAAAAAAAAAGTATGACATGAACGCTTTCAGAAGATTTCTTACTCAAGTTAAGGAGGAAAAAGACATAACAGTGAGCCCCTCGAAGGAGCGAGACACTTTGAACTAGAACCTGACACTTTGTCTTCCTTTTCGCGAAGTATTTGCCCTACCTTGACAAGAACAACAATAAGTTTTTCGCACACCATCGTTCACTGTTTTCCATTGTGTATGTTAGTGAAAAAAGGTCATATGATAAAATGCTGATTCATTGAGTTAGGTCGGGCCGGGCAGCAAAATATTTGGCTCTTGGTCATTTGTATGGACCTCACTGCACTCGGTCCGTACGGCATGACCTCGAGCCAAATATTCTCCCATCCGGCCCGACCACTCAGAAGTTTCGTTTTTTCTACAGGTGTGGAAAAGGACTATTTATTTATTTATTTATTTATTTAGTCTTAATTATTTACTATTCACTGTTTGATCTCAAGCACATTATGAAGGCAAGAAATTAATCCACTAATCAAAGGAGAACTGAAGTCATTTTTAAACTTGCTTTATTTCTTAATTAGCGTGTTATTCAATTACGTTTTCGGTTTTAGTAACTTTATATCGTGACTTGTATCGGCAACTAATTGCAATTAAATATTATACTTATCGGCCTATTTGGTTTTTAGCCATGTTGAATTTAGTTCGTTTGGTCCTCGGCAGGCGTCGCTTATCCGCGCGATCTTCACGAGACTTGTGCGAGACTTACAAACGTCAAGTGTCAGCCAGGTGTCAGTGCAGCCATTTTGAAAACTGTTTTCCAAACGAAATATTGCACAAAAACGAATTTAAATGACGATTACTGCCTACTTTTTTCAAACTTTCCTGATTGCTATCAAAACAAACAAAACTTCCGGTTTGATTACATCAGCATTCGAAAGAGGGCGCGCGTGTCTTTTGACAACGTTGGCAGATGTTGGTCACTTTGATTTCCGCTATACGTTTTACTTCCGTCCTACGGTGTCTCGCACAGGTCTCAACGAATCTCGTTTACGGCCATTGCTTTGACATACGGACTGATATATTACAGAGCATATTTCAAACACTCATAACTTGCTATAGCAGTGACAAAATAGCGATCAAAAATGCATTCCTATATTTAATAAAATGAGACAAATAGAATTTTGATAATAAAAAATGTACCTTCAGTTCTCCTTTACCTTTTGATGAGACACACCTTTTAATTGAAAAGCATTCCAGGTGACTCATGAGGCTGGTTAAGATAACGCCAGTACCTCGAAGACACACAGTGTCTTCGAGGTAAACATGGGATAATTTAAAGAATCTAAAATATGAAACGTTTTGTTTTTTAGAATTTTTTTTTAACCACATAATTCCATTTATTTTTTTCGCGGTGCGGTTTTTATCAAATCCTGCGCTCTGATTGGCTGGCGAGCAGGTCCGTATCCTACTCAATCGTTCACAACAACAAACATGGTAGCAATTTTTGTCAGCATTTATCTTTATGAGATTTATTTATAAGATTTTTATCAAAAATCTTATACATTTTTGCCAGCATTTCTCAGCATAATAGTATTAATTTTACATCATGGATAGCAATAACGACAGTCTTCACAGCGAAAGCGAGTTTTACCACCCTGAGGAAGAAGAAATAAAAGAAAACATTTCAGGAGAAAGCTAAAAACCTCTAACTGTTGCTAATGCTGAGCAAAAACATGGCTGAATCCTGAATGACTCAATTTTGTATAAATAGGGGACTACATAGGCGGCAAAATGTAGGGTTTTTTTTCCTGCCATGGAAGTGCACTTGTATACCAAGGAGGAAGCCATTTGCATTGCAGCCGTGAATGAGGATTCAAAATGGCGGCTTGGCTCGGTTTTCCCTTTCGGGCGCTCTCGTTTTCTGTTAGAATTTGGTAAATAAAAAATAAATATATTATTTACCAGCTTAAGGTCGGAGCGTATGGTGAACTACCGTGACCTCGGCCTTGAATACTGACCTCGGCCCAGAGGGCCTCGCTCAGTACTTTCAAGACCTCGGTCACGGTATTTCACCATACGGACCTCCCAGCTGGTAAATAACATCTCATCTCATTATCTCTAGCCGCTTTATCCTGTCCTACAGGGTCGCAGGCAAGCTGGAGCCTATCCCAGCTGACTACGGGCGAAAGGCGGGGTACACCCTGGACAAGTCACCAGGTCATCACAGGGCTGACACATAGACACAGACAACCATTCACACTCACATTCACACCTACGGTCAATTTAGAGTCACCAGTTAACCTAACCTGCATGTCTTTGGACTGTGGGGGAAACCAGAGCACCCGGAGGAAACCCACGCGGACACGGGGAGAACATGCAAACTCCACACAGAAAGGCCCTCGCCGGCCACGGGGCTCGAACCCGGACCTTCTTGCTGTGAGGCGACAGCGCTAACCACTACACCACCGTGCCGCCGGTAAATAACATATATATACACACTAGTGCATCTCAAAAATTAGAATACCATGAAAAAGTTCCTTTTTTTCATAATTTAATTCAAAAAGGTAAACTTTCATATATTCTATATTCATTACATGTAAAGTGAAATATTTAAAGCCTTTTTTGTTTTAATTTTGATGATTATGGCTTATAGCTCATGAAAATCAGAAATCCAGTATCTCAAATTATTAGAATATTCCCTAAGATCAATCAAAAAAAGGATTTACAATACAGAAATGTCCAACTTCTGAAAAGTATATTCATTTATACACTCAATACTTGGTTGGGGCTCCTTTACCATGAATTACTGTATCAATGCGGTGTGGCATGGAGGTGATCAGTCTGTGGCACTGCTGAGGTGTTATTGAAGCCCAGGTTGCTTTGATAGCGGCCTTCAGCGTATCTGTATTTTTGAGTCGGGTGTTTCTCATCTTCCTCTTGACAATACCCCATAGATTCTCTCTGGGGTTCAGGTCAGGCAAGTTGGCTAGCCAATCAAACACAGTAATATCATGGTCAGCAAACCATTTGGTAGTAGTTTTGGCACTGTGGGTAGGTGCTAAGTCTTGCTGGAAAAGGAAATCAGCATCTCCAAAAAGCTCATCAGCAGATGGAAGCATGAAGTGCTCTAAAATCTCCTGGTAGATGGCTGTGTTGACTTTGGACTTGATAAAATACAGTGGACCAACACCAGCAGATGACATGGCACCCCAAATCATCACAGACTGTGGAAACTTCACACTGGGCTTCAAACACCTTGGATTCTGTGCCTCTCCACTCTTCCTCCAGACTCTAGAACCGTGATTTCCAAATTAAATGCAAAATGTACTTTCATCTGAAAAGAGGACTTTGGACCACTGAGCAACAGTCCATTTCTTTCTCTCCTTAGCCCAGATAAGACACTTCTGACATTGTCTCTGGCTCAGGAGTAGCTTGATATTAGGAATGCAAAAGTCGTATCCCCTTTCTTGAAGATGTCTGTTCGTGATGGGTCTTGATACACTGACACCAGCCTCAGTCCGCTCCTTGTGAAGCTCTCCCAAGTTCTTGAATCAACTTTTCTTGACAATCCTCTCAAGACTGCGGCCATCCCTGTCACTTGTGCACCTTTTCCAGCCACCCTTTTCAGCAATAACCTTTTGTGGCTTACCCTCCTTGTGGAGGGCATCAGTGATCATCTTCTGGACAACAGTCAAGTCAGCAGTCTTCCCCATGATTGTGGTTGTGTGTACTGAACTAGACTGAGAGATACACTGTGTTCATACTGTTTTACTCAAACTCGAAATGATGTTCTAATATTTTGAGATGTTTTTTTTAATGTTTTTGTACTGTATGCCATACTGATTAAAATTAAAATAGAAAAATGCTTGAAACATTTTAGTTTATGAGTAATGAGTCTATAATATATAACATTTTCACTTTCTTAAATAACTGATGGAAAATATTGAACTTTTTCACAATATTCTAATTTTTTGAGATGCACTAGTGTGTGTGTGTGTGTGTGTGTATGTATGTGTGTGTGTGTGTATATATATATATATATATATATATATATATATATATACACACAGTGGTGCTTGAAAGTTTGTGAACCCTTTAGAATTTTCTATATTTCTGCATAAATATGACATAGAACATCATCAGGTTTTCACACAAGTCCTAAAAGTAGATAAAGAGAACCCAGTTAAACAAATGAGACAGAAATAGTATACTTGGTCATTTATTTATTGAGGAAAATGATCCAATATTACATATCTGTGAGTGGCAAAAGTATGTGAACCTCTAGGATTAGCAGTTAATTTGAAGGTGAAATTAGAGTCTGGTGTTTTCAATCAATGGGATGACAAATCAGGTGTGAGTGGACACCCTGTTTTATTTAAAGAACAGGGATCTATCAAAGTCTGATCTTCACAATACATGTTTGTGGAAGTATATCATGACACGAACAAAGGTGATTTCTGAGGATCTCAAAAAAAGCGTTGTTGATGCTCATCAGGCTGGAAAAGGTTACAAAACCATCTCTAAAGAGTTTGGACTCCACCAATCCACAGTCAGACAGATTGTATACAAATAGAGGAAATTCAAGACCATTGTTACCCTCCCCAGGAGTGGTCAACCAACAAGGATCACTTCAAGAGCAAGG